>NC_081406.1:674012514-674319181 GCF_030272615.1 Cryptomeria japonica | reverse complement strand
CCAATTAAAGATATATCAAACACCCTCATTTTGTATATACTCAAAATTAATAAAATCAGAGCTTTCAAATTAATATAATATTATTTATTAATACAATAATTTTAATATAACCATAAAAAAAACTAGATATATCAAATGTCTTCTTAAATACTTTGAAAACTAGATTAAAAAAAAAAAAAAAAAAAAATCCAGTCCAAAAGAAAAGATAAAAGAAAAAGCATTAAAAGCTTTCCAATTATAAAAATATATTCCTTGCATGTAAGGTTGAAATATATGTTACATTATAATACCTTTAAACCAAGGTCAAGAATACAACTTCAATTTGGTTTTCCCCATTCCAAAAAAACAAAAACAAAAATTTGAACATATCTTTATTTAGAATGAAGAAAATTACTTTTATAATATATTTAAATTTTATAAAATAATCAATTTAATTTTATATATTAATTAAAATTTGAAAGATCACAATCTGAAAAACCTTATTTCTATTAGACCAATTAAACAAGACTCCTTAATTCACAATCTCCCGTACGAATTAGAAACTTAAACGAAAAAAAGAGTCTCTGCGAGACCACCTGTACCAGTACTATGGGTTTCCAGCCCGGCTAATAAGTATCCTGTTTGGAGTTTTCCTGTTGGACACAACCTCCTGCCCAACAAAATTAGGAGACCAGACAGCCTGAAGGTCAGAAGTTGGAATAGTTCACAGCTACAGTATGATCTGATGAGAAAGTATCATTCTGCAAAGTTGCAAACTAAGAGGCCTTCTAGTGATTCTGCAAACCAAAAGGCCTTCCAGGTTTGAGACAATCAGAAACATCATGGTTTAAATGAAGGAATTCTTTCCTGAATGGAGATTTAGTGATATGAATTTTTGTATATCTTCAATTAAAGGTTAATTGGGTTGCTCTTAATGTTGTACCTTGTGACCCAATTTTCAATCATGGTGGTATTGGTTTATCCAAAGACTCCTCTGTAATAGGAGACCCTCCATGACTATGGATTCATACTTTTTGCCCTACTTCTGATTCACTGCTTATCTGGGCTATTCTGATCAAAAGCTGGAATTTTTCTTTCCCTAGAGTGAGGGGTCCGGGCGGCAGACAATTGGTGATTTGGAACAAATACAAATTAGAATCACCCCTGAAGATCACATACCCTTATTAGGATTTGGAAGTTGCTCCTTAGTTGTGGAAGGAATCGCCCTAGCCCTAGAGGATGTTTCACAAGGCTAGAATTGAGGTATTGCTTGTCTTTACAGGAATTTCTCAGCAATTCCCTCCCTACCTAGTCATCCTTCAACTTCACATTTGTTAGTAAAGTGACCATTAGATTTGGCTCAGGTCTATTCCGTACATCCAGCGATTTAGGCTCATAGGTTTGCATGAATGTAGGAGTTTCGACAACTGCAATTTTCCATATCTTCATTTAGTGCTAAGCTTAGGTTTATCTAGTCCAGGTTGTCATGTAAGCATTTCCTGCAACTGGAATTGAATTTGCAATTTTAACTTTACTTTATGTCCGGAACCCCAGAGACACTCGACTGAACTCCTTTTATTTTTTTGCACAATTATACTACAACTGCTTATACTTGCAAGTTCCTGTCATGAGCAATCTGTAATATTTTGATATTTATACTACTCTAAATTGGAGGCAGAGACATTATTGTGTTTTGCTATTGAACTCTAACAAAAAGCATGGTTTGCAATTTCAGAATTCTCATGGGAATTTCTTAGTGATGCACGAATGCCCTCATATGGATTGAGCTTCTAATATCAGGGCAATATGCTCGTTTCTTATGCATTGAATCTCAACACAGTGTAGATTCCATCTTTTGTAATAAAAGCCCGGTCACTTTAATTTCCGGTCTCTGCACTATGGCAGGCTGCTTTAGTTTCACAGATTTTAGAGACCAATGTTACCGTATATCCTTTTTGAGTGCTGGATTGAAGTCAAAACTTATGGAATTGGGTGATGGAACCACAATGCATTGTTGGGTTCCCAAAAAGGTCACAGACAAACCTGCTTTATTGCTCATTCATGGCCTAGGGGCCAATGCAATGTGGCAGTGGAGTGCTCAGATTCGCCCTTTTAGTGTCTACTTCAATATCTATGTTCCAGATCTCGTATTTTTTGGAAAGTCTTCTACAACAAGGCCTGAGAGGACAGAAATGTTTCAAGCGCAATGTGTAATGAAAATGTTACAAAATTTAGGAGTTACCAAGTTCCATGTGGTAGGAGTAAGTTATGGCGGCTTTGTTGCTTACAGCTTAGCACATATGTACCCAGATGCAGTTCAGAAGTTGGTTCTTGTGGCTTCTGGAGTTTGTTTGGAAGAGAAAGATTTGCAGGAAGGGCTTTTCAAAATATCTGACTTGAAGACTGCTGTAAATATTTTACTGCCACAGACTGCTACCAATCTGAAGACATTAATGAAGATGTCCTTTTTCAAGGCTCCTAAAATGGTCCCTTCATGTTTACTCAAAGATTTCATAGTAGTAAGTCTGGTTATTTCTCTCTGTTTTGCTTGCATTTGTTCAACTTATTGAGCATTTTTAGTTTGCTTCTAATGTATTTTAGAATGTTCTCTTGGATGCAACTTTGATTCATCTGCAAAGTTTCTGATTTGTCTTGTATTATAGAAAATGGTTATAGACAGAAGAGAGGAGAGGATTGAGTTGGTCAACCACTTGATTGCGGGCAAAAAAGCTTCTGATCTTCCTGTTATACCTCAGGTAAAACATAAGATAGAACAAGAAGTTCCTCTTTTAGATTTTTGTATTGTGAAATGTGTTAGCCAATAAATTAAACAGAGAGATTTCTTTCACGAGACAAAATGGGTCTCATCTTTCTTTTCTTAAAGGTTATTCTAATCTTTGAAGGTGGCCAATGTCCAAAACTTGTGGTTTTTTGTATTTGGTTGTTAGTAGTTACTAAAGAGTTTTAGGTATCTCATCCCTTTGTATCCATAGCAACCTATACACGTTTTGTATCCAAGCATTTCTTTCCTGAAAATGTGAAGTATATTGATAAATACTTAAAAAAGTATTGAACCAAAACTGTAGCCAACTTATGTTACAGCTTATCTTCAGTGATCAACATATAGCCATGCCTGACAGGGCCATGCATGTTTTGCAGTCAATTACAAGATAGATGGAATTTGATTCAAGCATTTTATAAACCACAGAAACATTGTCGATCCATACTCCGTTTTCTTGTTTTGCATTCTTGACTTGATTGTGCTAAGGCAAAGAGCAAAGCTTGTGTTGCTTTATATTTCACTTTCATACAAAAAAAGAATTTTATCACTTTCCCTGCAGGAAACACTATTGATCTGGGGTGAACATGATCAGATATTTCCACTAGAGCTGGGAAACAGATTAAAGAGGTTTGAACTCTAAACTTTTGCACATATGTACATTGTTAGTTATTTGTTTGATACTCTTTACTGATCACATTGACTCGGCTCAAATATGCCAGGCATTTGGAAGACAAGCCAGAACTAGTTGTGTTTAGCAATGCGGGTCATGCAGTTCACCTGGAGAAAGCTAACAAATTCAACCAGCAGCTAAAGAAATTTCTCCTTGCTTCTTCTCAGAATTAATTTTGGTTTAAACAGTTCTAAACATGATAACTGATGCCAAGACATGCTCAACATTTCTTGGAACAATATATATTTGGGAATTCTTTGGTAGTTAAACCAAACACCATAGTTACTTGGAAACTTGATGAAAAAAATAATAACACAATCGAATCCAGAAACAAGAAAGAACAGTATTAATGGATTGCGTAAATCTGATGTCATTAACTTGTATCCTACACTTAGTGGTCGTCCCCACTCTTGGCCTGCTTCGCAATTGCATGTAGAGATGTCTCCAGATGCAAGAAGTTTTAGGTGAAGTTTCCTAGCATTATTATACATCTCTGGGAAGCCACCCTGGAAAATTGGGAAATTTTCTATATAAGTTTCTTAAATGTTTTATCTTTTTCATCTTGTGTTAGTAATTGGTTGATTAGATATCAATGAACAAAAGAGAGTGCAACCTTTTGTCTTTCTTGGTATGAGTTCATCTAAACTTTTAGAGATTGTCATTTAAAGGTTTTTTCTATCTGGTGATTATGACTATACCATATTTCTAATGATAATTATTGGTAATTATGATTTTTATTTTCTTATGGTCTCTATTATCATCCTCATGATGGATCACAGAATGTGATCCAAAACAAAAATCTCCAACACAATCTACTCCAGAAAAAACTTAACAGTACCTTTCTTTGTTAAAAAATTACAAGAGATCAAAACAAAGTTAAATATTAATAAAAAGAAGCCTGATTCTCATACAGATATTTATTGATGATGCTTTTGCTTTCCAGAAATATTAAGATCGATTAACAGATGTGATTATCCTAGTTTCCCATTTTTTTCAAGAATTTGAAAACTGATATGGCAGCCGAATGAATGCTCCATGTACAATAGAATGGTATCATCCAAAACATGTTGCAACTAAGAACAGTAAAAGTTGAGAAAGTGGATTACAAATGAAAAAAATCTGTAATAGTTTATTAAATTGTATTAGATAAGTGGAATGTAAAATAATGCTCCATAATCTCAACACTTGTTTGTTAATAAAAATGAGTGTAGTGAATTGTGAAGGCATTGCCTCCACTCAATCATAGACAATCTCAAATTAAGAAACTCACTCTTGAGCTAGGGTTTATAGACTAGGTTTTGGGATGCTACCAGATCTGGATTCTTTCTTGGCCAGTAACAAGTTAAGGGGAAAATCTATGATATATTCCTCCATTGTACCCACTTACCAAGTATATTAGTGTATGTGTTGTCACTACTAGATATGGTGGAGGAATTGCCATTGGACCAAGCTTCTGATTGGGCACTCTTTTATGTGTTAAAGTAGTCTCCATAGTGGGTATAAACGCTAGGAGATCAATAGAATATATACTCTTGCTCATAGCTTCTAATTTGTCATGGTGCATTCTAACGATGGCAGTTAAGAATTGTACATTACCGAGTATGGGGATTAACAATCTATTCCTTAAGATGCCTCAAGGAAACCTTTGGCATTGGAAGAAAATCTTTGAGATACAATTTGAATGGCTATATTTGATAGTTCTATATAAAGGTATTATTAGAAATATCTCATGAAGGATAATCCAATAAGCTAATGGATTCAACCAAGTGTGTTGTACCTTATAATTGTTTTAATTATAAGTTCTTCAATGGTTTTTTTATCACTTCTTTTTAATATTTGTTGCACCTCTAAAAAGATTTAATGCAAGACTTGTTTTTCATGAATGTTAAAATAGGCATATTGCTGATGATCTTATGTGAAGGAGACATAGCAATGATGGAAGACATGACAATTGTAAGTGACTAGCGATAGCAAATCTAGGTACTTAAAATAGATGTCAAATTAAGAATTTAGTATTTAATTAACTACATATTGCATTAGTGTTATCTTCAAGATGAGCCCAATCATTACTTTATGATCAAATATTTCTAATATGGACCTCTTTGTGTTATCTTCAAGATGAGCCCAATCATGACTTTGTGATCAAATATTATTATATTTCTAATATGAACCTCTTTGTAATAAAGAATTGAATGATCTATATAGACAAGTATTCAATGATTATGTGTACTTGTGGATTTAGAAAGCCAAGAAAGGGTAAGGAGAAAAAAAAGAGGAAACAACATGGAGATTTCATGGAATAATCCACCAATGGTATCTCATCCTTGAGATTACCTCTTTGTGCCTACATCAACAAATCATAAAAATGAGTTAGATTTTCAATTAACCTCGTGAGAATTGCTAAAGTTCTATGAGGAGAAAGGATTATTTATCAAAGAGGAACAACCTTTTATATTGACACAGAAGGAACTACACAAGCATATCATATGTTATATTAGAGGAGAAGGTCTCACAAGTCTTTTTTAACAAATTAATGATCCAAAATTTTCTTCTAAGAAAGTAGGCATCAATTATGTTTAAGATGATATTGCATCAAATGACTTATTTTTTACATTTAAAAGGTTGTTCAAAGAATCTACATAAGAATAAGTTGAAGGTGGCCAATTCACTTAAATTGTTTAGAGGATGATTGATAAAAAAGTTGAGAGACTCTTCTGAGAGGTTGATGTATTTCTTCAACATTTTACTTTATTGTATAGACATCAAGAGGGTTTTCACTTCGAAGAGGTAGCTACTTCAAGGCCCATGGCTTTTGAGAGAATAAATGATGAGGGATTTCCATTTTAGTTGGCATCTTTGTTGGAGATAGGAAGTTTGTTGGTTGAGGTTGATAATTCTCGTCAAGAGGTTAGTGAAGGACCATAATTGGATGAAGAGCAATTTATTCTTCTTAAGGACAACGTGTTTTCAAGAATCACAACTTTGACCAAGATTGAATGCATAGAATTCATTACCAAGTCTTGATATAGATTCCTGCAACATATTGAGAATGGTGTAATTCTCTTCCCATCTGTAACCTTGAGATGTGTGGATCTTGACATCATTTTTCAACTATGTATTGGGGGATGCATAGGCTGCGTTTTTTATTATTGCTTTTGGGTGTTGGTTGTGTTTCAACTTCACCATTTTCATTTTAAGTTTTGGTTGTGGTTTTGTTCATTCACTACATGGTGTGTTTGGACCTTCTGCATGTTTCAAGATGAGGTTCTTCAACATGTAAGTTGCTGGTGTTGTTACATTGAGATACATGTATGACATTGTTCCAAGTTTGTTGTGAGGACAATATATTTATGTTGTTGTGGTATTTCTTGAGACGTGTGTGTGATGCTTAAATGCCTAAGTTATCATCATGCTTTAGTTCGTGGACATGCATATTATATTCCATGTTTCCAATGAATATTATCATGATTTTATGTCATTTAGATGCACAAATATTTACATTTTTATGATGTTGTACCCTATTGGGTGATTATACTATGCTCTAACTATTATATATTAAGTAGGTATGCTTGACATGTATGTCGAGTGGTTATAAGTACATGGTTATTTTTCCACCTGACTACATAGGTCTGAGTTATTCCCCAATGGTATTTATTTCAAAGATGCCACATTGGGCCTCCTTATTGTTTTCCCCAATCATACTTGAATCAAGTATGTTATTTGTCATGTTTGACCCATTGTTAACCAATTCCAAATCAAAGGCGATTTCAAAGTTCGTTTATATTATGAGTTACCAGTAATTGTTTGGTTTGATTTCCTTATTTCTTGTAAATGAAAATTTAGGAATGAAATAATTGCTTATGTCATCTAGTAGAATATTTCCAATGTTTTGGGAAAAAGAGGAAAAAATGAACTTATTTAAAAAAAAAAATCCTTCAAGTGGGCAATGGTTAAAGCTTGATTTAGTCATTTTATAAAATTGAGCACATAATGAATTGATTTTGAATGTCATATTATGCTCAAATGTATTTTTGGAAAAGAATATAAAAATGAATAAAAGATAATAAGGAAAATATAAAAATAAAAAATGACAAAAAAAGGTGAAAAAAAAAGAGAAGTCTTTTATTGGGTTCATCTATATTTTGTGAAGAAAATTTCTCCAAAATGTCCCTTTGGTTAAAATTTGAAAATGGAAAAATTGGGCGGTACTGAATATGAATGTCTTGGGAGATGAATGGATTGGGATGGGAAATATATTGTGCTTGCACATGTGATCTTCCCTTCTACAAATTAGTAAATTTGTAAGTTTTCGTGTGTTTGATGTGCATCTAATTTTGAGGCTCCCCCTCTCCATTTCTTGAGCTCTTTCTTGTTTTGGATGTCACGCTCACCCTTAAGGGAGCATAAGAATTCTCTCATAGGATTCATTTTCAAGAATTATAGTAGATTTAAATTAATTTGATTTTTTTTTGAGAAAAAACTATACCCTCAAAATGCCAAAATTTAAAAAATGCTCAAAATTTGAATTTTAATGTATGAACAAGTTGTTCATAAATGATGCAAAATGACACTTTTCATTTAAAAAAAATATGGGTTTTAAAAATTGTGAAAAATTGAAGCTCCATTATTGGAGTTTGCATTTAAATTGTTGGTTTTTGCATTCATAATTAAATTGAAATCATTCTTTTAGGTGTTTTCAAATGGGCAAAAATATTACTTCCCCATGGATTTTTGTAAGGATCACATTTAAAATATTTTTGAGCCAAAATTTTATGTCATTTTTATGTGCCTTGTTTTTTTATGCCACACTTAATTGTGATGAGTCATAATGAACCTAGGCTGAAGGTACTAGAGATTCATAGTGGAGTGTCTCCCAATGTTTGTCAGGACACAAAATAGCCTATGGATATCTCGTGTCAAATTTTTCTTATTCTTATTAAATTATAACTAATGGCATTGGCTAAATAAATTTCACCAAGACAAGGATTCTTATGGCATAGTTGGAGTGCTAGTATAGGCTCAATATGAGCATAAAATGCATGCTCACTTTAGGAGCATTGAAAACTCTAGGTCGGGTTCCTCATGATAGGTTGATCATACCCAAATCCACTTAGCCATCCCTTCGAGCTTTGTAATCACACTATTTGCCTCATCTCTAGCATATTATCCTTGCGCCTTTGTGTGTTTTCTTGTGAGTGGGTATTGTTTGTGTTGTTGGTGATTTAACCCAATAAAGATGCTATGTTTGTACCTTTGGTGATTGTGTGCCCAGTGATGATTTCTTGTTTATGTTATTGGTGATTGATCCCAATGAGGATATTGTGTTCATGCCCATTGAGCATTGTATTTCGGGATCCATCTTGTGATGTTGATTTAATTACTAAAATTCATGATGTGTATGTACCACATATGGTTTGTGTAAATTGGGCTAGTTGAAAATGGGGTAATGCCCCACAATATTGATAAGGAGAGGTATCATAGGCCAATGAAATTATGTGTCACAATATAGTACTACAAAGAAGAAACAATGTACAAACATGTAAAACATATTATTAGCAACTATAAAAATAATATGTATAATAAGGCACATTCATGTGAAGGTAGACAAGGTTATGATAGCAAATAAAAAAGTGCACACAACAAACTCCATGACACTTTATAAAACAATAAAAGTATAAAAAAGGAGTAGAACATGATATGCAAGATCTCCAAATTTCATGTACAATATGTAGTAATTATCTTATAGTGTTTCCAAATGAATATGTGCATTCAATAGATGCTTACAATGTTTAAAAAAATCATGTTCTAGAATGAAACCATCTCATGCAAACAAAACATTTTTAGGTGTCATTATATCCAAGTAATCAACCAAAATGTGAAATAACAACAAACTAAGTAAAAGATACCTAAATAAAATTCTAGAAAAACTACATGGATATCTATGAAGAGATTTTGAATACCTTTCCAACAACACACCAATTGCCATTAGAATATTAGATAATAAAAATGTCAACAATGGTAAGCACTTAAACAACTATGTATCAAGCACACATCAATCAAATGAGAAAGTACATAAACTAGAGCTCACAATATTACAAGTTGGGATCTAATACTAAAAATAATTCTAGGGTCTTCAAGTATTTTTAGGTCCCTTTGAGTACTCCATTTATTATCATGATAATTCTGTAGGGGATTGATACTCAATGACTATTTGTGGATTCAAATTGGGATTGATATGTTGACAACATGAGATCCAATAATGGATATGTTTTCACGATGTTTGGTGGTGCCATCAATTGGATGAGCAAGTGACATGTTGTGGTCGCTTTGTCTACTACAAAAGCAAAGCACATGGAATATACTCATGTTCATAAGGAATCCATTTAGTTTAAGCAATTGTGTTGAAATGTGGGACTAAGTCAAGGGGCTATTATAGTTCTATGTAATAGTGTCATATGTTTAGCAAAAAGTCTAACCTTTTATGCGAGGACAAAGCATATTGATATTCTACACAATTTTTTTCATGATGCGGTAGAGGATGGGAAGGTGATCCTGGGATAATTTGACACTTTGTAGAATGTTGTAGATGATTTGGCAAAGTAAATGAGTATAGAAATATTTAAATTATGTTACGATTCTAAGGGTTTCTTAGTTCCTACTAATTAGTTGATGATGTTGATACTCCATTTGCTCCTACAATGTGTTTAATAATTACACGATCTAATGTTAGAAAATATGTCTCAACCTTGCTCCTAATGTTAAGTATATTAAAAAAAAAAATGGGCTTTGAGACATAAAAAAACAATTTCAAAGCTATGAAGTTGGAATTGGGCCAAAATAAAAAATTCGGGTTGTTTGGCACCACTTCCATGGATGCCTATTACATCGATTTTTATTTATTTTTATCTAAATGCAATTTATGGGGAAAAAGACCCTAATGGTCTTCAAAAGTTGGACCTCCTACATTGAAATGTAAAACCATCTAGAACACAAAAAAGAGTTGTAATAGGGAGTTACACTTATTGAATGACTTATGATGAGTGTTATGACATATCATAACCTGATTTTTGAATGGAGATAATGGAGCCAAAATGGAATGCCCAATTGGTGAATAGATTATAAAAAGTGGAAGGAATAGACTATGACAAGTGGAAGGAAAATGAAAACCAAGTAGACTAACATTTTTGTTGCCTTCTTGCTCAAAGAAATCTCTTTAAGATTGACGTATAAGGTTCTTCCTCTTCTAGTTCACCTTCTAATAATTATACTTATGTATAGATTATCCATATTTTAATTCAAGTTGTGTCTTTTCTAGCTCTTTTATTGGATAGAGGATTTTCAACTTATGTATAGATTACTTTATGACATTTTATTCTTCTTTATTTTAGTGTTCCAAATCATATATGATTTTATACTTTCACCATACCCAATAAATATGTTTTTCTCTACTTTATGATCTAACTTAGTTGTATTTTCCTTTAGAATACAAACTTAAGCATTACAAAAAAAAAAATTAAGATGTTCAAGAAATGGCTTATTACCAATCCATGCTACTAAATATTTTATAAACAAGTGTTGATGTGGGTGATTGATTACAATTGTTAACCACGAGTAATATATGTGATCAATTATTAAATATTTATTACTTGATTAGATTTAATAACAAGGGCTAATGTAGGTGATTAATTGTTAAGTCTTTAAATTACCTTTGTGCAAAATGTTTTTTCTAAGCTAGTGCCTTTAAACATAATTCTTGATTCTTGCATCAAAATCTTATTCATTATCTCTATAACCATTAAATTTTGGTATATGTAGTGTTGTATTTTTCTTTGCTATTCTATGTAGTGTTGTATTTTTCTTTGCTATTCTATGTAGTGTTGTATTTTTCTTTTCTATTTTTTGTAGTGTTATATTTTTCTTTGCTATTCTATGTAGTGTTGCATTTTTCTTTGCTTATTGTATTTTAGTCTTGTAGTGATGTTTAACAACTATTGTTGATGCCAGGAATGGCGTGTGGGCCTCTGCTCCGATGGTGCCCTTTTCTGCTCACGTGCCCTTGTCCACAGATTTCCCCCCCTTCTTGGTGTAGGGGTTGCTAACGACCTTCCCGCGCCCTCCTGCTCTGTGTCGATTCTTCCTAGTTTAGCTTTTGTGGTTGATGGCTCTCCTAGCACAACTTTGGCTGGCTTTGGCCTTCCCCCTCCTCTCGTGGGAGCTGGGTTGGGGGTTCATCCCATTGCTGAGGGCGCTGCTGCAGGGTTTTCTTCGGCTACTGCTATTGCAAGTGGGGGTGTGGATGCCCAGGTCTTGGTCCCACCCATACCTCCTCCTCTTACTGGTGGAAGAAGTTATGCTCATGCGGCTAGGACTGCTACTATTAAGGGGGTTCGTCCCCTTCCCTGTGCCAAATCCTCCCCTGTTGTGATTTGTGGCCAAGATGTTGTGGATAATATTGACTTCTATCAGAGTAATGCATTGGTGTGCAAATTTTTTGGGCTTTGGCCTTCTCTTCTAGACCTCCATCGTTGGGTGAGTGACTCTTGGAAACCCCTAGTTTCTCACAACATAGAGCTCTTTCCTTGTGCGAAAGGTTTTTTCATTGCATCATTTACTTCTTCCTTGGATAAAAACTTGGTGTTGGACAAGTTGTGGGCTTGGGGAGATCACTCTATCTCTGTCAAGCCCTGGACAACCTCTTTTAATCCCCTTACTGAATCATTGTTTGTGTGTCCAATATGGGTCTACCTTCCTAATCTACCTCTCCATTTTTGGGAACTTTCTTGCTACGAGGCCATTGGCAACTCCATTGGTTGTTTCTTGAAGGTGGATGAGGCCACATCTTCTATGGGGCACTCTACCTTTGCTCACTTTTTAATTGGCATTTACATCTCCTCACTTCTCCCTAAGGATGTTGTTCTTATGGTTGGGGATAGGCCTTGGACTCAACCACTAGATTATGAGGGCCTGCCCTTCCTCTGTCAAAAATGCTTCTCAACAGGACATCTTGCTTCAGACTGTTCTCTCCCTCGTCACAGGTGTGCTGCTACTTGGTGGAAAGATGCCACCATTGACCATTTGACTATCAATGTGTTGGATTTTGCTATCTCCTCTCATGAGGATGATGTTTCCTCCCGTGATGAAGAGCCTCTCATTGTTGTTGAACCTTTTACTGATTCTCTCACTACTATTGTTGTTGTTTTGTAGCCCTGTTCTACTTCTGTTGAGCCTGCTTCTGGTACTGATCTGCCTCAACAACCTATTTCTGCATCTGCTCTTGATGTTGATACCTCTACTATCTATGCTCCTTTTGTTGTTCCCCTGTAGTAGTTTGTCGCAGTTTCACAACACCCTGTTGTGGTTCTACAACAACACTCTACAACTTCTTCTGATCACAACCCTACAAAATCACTCCCACTTGATCTCTCTTGGTCCTAATGAATGTATCACCTGGACTATGGTTCATTGCAAGTGGAAGGGGAGGTCCTCCCCCCTTGTCCAAACCTCTCCCTTTCAAGGCTTGGGTGTCTCTTCCCCTCCTTGAGTTGGGCCTAGTTAGTTTTTTGGTCTAACAAGCTTCCCTATTTGCCTGTTTGACCTTGTTGTTGGGGGGCTTGCTCCCTTGGTTAGTTTTTTCTTTTTGATAGTCTCTGAATATGTTAAGGGTCGACACCCTAGTTAACATTGCAATTTTAATAAAAAAACATGAAATCAATTGGTAGACCAAGTGTGGATGGTGATGCCATGGACCATGGTGTGGTTGTTGCTTTTGGGGTTGTCGTAGATACTACTTTCGAGCACTCTGCTCCTTGGGTGGATGGTGATTCTATTTTTCCCCGTGGGATTTTTTCTGGTGTAAACCCTTCTGCGCCCACACCCCCCTAGTTGTGGGTGATGTTGGGAATGTTGGTACTTGAGTTATTGGTGATTCCTCTCGACTGGGTGATGTTGTTGGAAAAATTACTATGGATGCTAATGTTCTACCTCGACCTTCCTTTGCTGGGAAGCGCAACTTTGCTCATGTGACCAGATCTATTGCCCAGCCCTCCAGAGGGGTTCATCCTCTTCCTTGTGCCAAGTCCTCCCTTGTGTTGGTTTGTGGACAAAGCGTTTTGGAAAACATTGGGTTTTACCAAAGCTATGCTTTGGTGTGTTTGGCCTTCTTTACTAGATCTTCATTCTTGGGTGAGTAACTCATGGAAGCCTTTGGTTGATCAGAATATTGAATTCTTTCCTTGTGCTAAAGATTTTTTCATTGCTTATTTTACATCTTCTTCTGATTGTGACCAGATTTTGGGCAAGATGTGAGCTTGGGGAGTTCATTCCCTCTTTGTTAATCCTTGGACTACCTTCTTCAATCTCCTTACTGAACTACTCAATGTGCGTCTCGTTTGGGTTCGACTTCCAAATCTTCCTCTCCACTTTTGGGAACAATCTTTCTATGAGGTCATTGACAACTCTATTGGTCATTTTTTTATGGTTGATGATGCGATAACTTCTATGGGTCATTCCACCTTTGATCGTATCTTGGTGGATATTGAAAATTCCTCACCCCTCCTTGGGGATGTGGTCCTTATGGTTGGGGACATGCCTTGGACCCAACCACTAGATTTTGAGGGCCTCCCCTTACGCTGCAGAAAATATTTTGCAACAAGTCATTAGCATGGGATTTATCCCTCTCATGTCACAAGGGGGTGGCTACTTGGTGGAAGAATGCCACCCTGAATCATTTGACTATTTATGCTATTGACTCGACTAATGAGCCACCCTCTGTTGATGATGATGTGATGGGGAGGTATACTCAAAGAGAGTCAATCCTTTATCAAAGGGAAGTCAAGTGTTATCTTAGTGGGCTCCCTTCATTATTCTCTGGTCTATCAATCAAATTAGGAATCCAAACTCTCTAGGAGTGCTCCTAATCAAGATGTGGTCACTGGTTGCTCAGGCATGGTTGAGATTCACAAGGGTAAATCCAACCTTACACTATCAAACTCCTAACAAATGCTTGCAGAGGTTGTAGTAGGTATTCGTGAGGTTTTCCAAGGCCAATAACTAGTTTTGATTTTGGGTTTGATCCATTTCCCCATTGCTCCTTCCTTTCCCCATTTTCTAGGCCTAGTAGCCCTAGAGCCCCAATCAGCCCTACCTAACCAGTTTTTGTGGATTTGCTCACAATTTCCCCAAAGACCCCAACAAACTCTTTGGTGATCTGAGTACCCTTTTGGAATTACTTCAAGATTTATGGATTGAGAAATCTCAGTCTGACTGTATAGGTATGAAACCCGAGAATGGCTTGTTTTAAGGGGTTTTAGGCTCTTTTTGGTCTTCTTTCAAGGGTTCGGTGTCTTCCCTGATCTGCCACACCTCCAAAATCACACATATGCTCTGCCACACCCCACTTGTTCATGCCAAACACTCTGCAACTCCAACCCTGCTCAACCATGCTCATCCCTGCAAGCATTGGCATAATTTCACTCATTTCTTAACCGGGCTATGACTGAGCTCGCCTAGGAAATGATGCTCATTGGCCTTTCAATGAACTCCAAATGAAAAAAAAGACTATGTACATTGTAAAAAGGTTACATGGCTTGAGTCCCAAGGGTTATTGAGAAGAACTCAAAGGACTTCAAGCTGGAACCATGTTTGGGCCTCTCAAACCCTTACTCAGGCCAAGAGCTTTCAAAATTAAGAACTCAATTCAAACCTGCAACAAAACTAACCAAAATTATTCTTGAGCATTACAAGAACATGGAAAAAAAAATGATCAAAGAACAGAAATGCAATCAATCCATGAAGTACAGACTATTGCTCTAATTTTTAGAAAACACAAGGTAAAAATTGAAAATGGTCTCCAAATTGTATTAAAAAATTCTCCAAGCGTTCACCAGCCTTACTACATTTATGCTCAGGGAATTTATATGCCATTTTTGGTCTAACTAACTCTCCATCGGTTTCCTAACCAACCCTTTGCTCAAAGTTGCAAAAAGTTGCTCAACGTTGCAAAAAGTTGTCAAACAACTTTGACAACTTTTGCCAAAAAGTGCATTTTTGCATTACATGCATTTTTTCCTTCTCCAAACCATCTAGGATGACTAAAAACCACTACCTTAACATGTCCCAATGCCAAACAAGGCTATTCAAGATATTTTACATCAAAATGCATGATTATGTCATTTTAGGCTTACAAGGGCTTACAAGCCAAAATTGAGCAAATGCATGGTCCTATGGACATTCAACCTACCAAAGCATATCACAAACATATGAGGACCTATGAGAAGACTCTTACTCACCATCCAAAACCAAGCAATGAACAAACACACCAAAATGAAGAAATTGCACTCTGTTGGTGTAAATAAATATTCATTTTGGATATTATTACACTTACTTAACTTAGGATAATGCATCTCTTCGTAGTTTGGATTTGAGACACTTAGGGAAGTGTGCACATAGGGATAAAGCTTGTAGGATAAATTCCACCTTTTGTGGTCTTATTTTGCTATTACACTCCACATTCGGTGGGTCATCCACCTCTTGTGGAATATTATATTATTTCTCCTACCTACCCCTAGTATTTCTTACCTACCCTTGTTTCTCATTGAGCCACATGTCATATTTGTGTGCTCATACATCCATATGGCCTTGCCTATATAAGCAGGCCTATATTCATTGTATTGGTTAATCCAGTTGATCATTTGCATATTGATGAGAATACAGTTTGTTCTTGTCATTCTATTGTCTCTTTTTATGCTTTTCATTGTGCCCTTGATCTTGGCAAAATCCTACATGGTATCAGAGCTATTGGGGCTTCATTGATTAGTTTTTTGGAGACATTTTGGAGGCTTCTATTTTCGGATTTGGGGATCTTCATTTTTTGGGGGTGTCGTACAACGATTTGGACATCACCGTTGAATTTGGGAGGCCGTTTCCATAAATTTCGACTATAAAGTCGACCTATTTTGGTGAGAAATTTTTTTTCCCCATTTTGGCTATTATCATTCGGATTTTGAAATTTTTTAATTATTTTTTGAAAAAAAAAATTAAAAAAAATCAAAAAATCAAAAAATCAAAATAAAATTAAAAAAATATATATATCAAAAATATTTTTTTTTTTGTTGGATTTGGGGGTCTGCAGACCCCCCGTACTCTGTAGTACTCTGCGTGTGTTGCAGGCGCTACAGATTGTACGCCGCCGCCCGTACTTGTCCTCGGGCCCCGCTCACCGACACCGGCGCCTAGTCCTCCCAGCTTCCACCGCACCCCGCTGCCACCGTGTCCATCTGCTGCTCACTGTTCTGCGACTCCCGCCGGCCGCCACGCTCCTGCCGCCGGCCACCTCGGCTCCTGTCCCGCCACCAGCCGCCTCGTTTCCAGGCCCGCCGCCGGCCCCCTCGGCTCTCGGCCCACTGGTATCTCCTTCTCCGGCGACGCCTTCCTCCCGCCGGCGTCCACTAAACTGACGAACCCGCGTCCGCCACGTGGCAGGCGACCACTGGCCCACGGTCAACATCGTACGCTTTGTCATTGTGCCACGTCATCCGTATGGTAGCCTAGACAACTGCACAGTCACCGCGCATAGTCAGCAGCCCGTACAGTACGGATGCCCAGTCAGCAGGGAGGCGAAGTTTTCATGACGGTCATATGGCCGTCAAATTTAAGATAGTAAACTATTGATGTCAGCGCCACATCAGTAGACTTTTGAAATTTTTTGACCCCCTCTCCATTGGGCTTTTCAGTTTTGCAGTCCAACTTTGAAAGGCCATATCTTGCTCATTTTTGCTCCTTTTTTGGTGCAATTTTTTTTGAAATGGGCTAAAATTTCGTGATCTTCGCAGTGGTGTGGTTATTTTCTGATTTTGGTGCATAGTTGTTTCAGAATTTTTGGATTCTCTTAGTTGTACCTGTCCAATCCTCAATTTTGCAACTTCAAAGGCCTCGTTTGAGCTCATACGACCTCCTTTTCAGGTGCCGTTTTTTTTTTAAAGTGCATTTTTTTTCATCTACTTTCATAATCTATGATAAGATTTCAGAGATTTTGAGTGGAAATTGTACTTTTAGACATTGGTCTTATTTGGCCTATTAGGTGCTTGTAATGTGCTTGGATCTTAGTTTAGATCTCTTGCATTATCAGTTTGAGTCTCTTTTGGCCTTATTGAGGCAATTGTAAAATTGTAATCAGAAGTCCACTTTGCCATTTTTTGCAAGTGGCCCATTGTATACGCACTAATTATAAAGTGCCAAATCATCACTTTTGGGGGGGTTTCTTTGATTGAGTGAATTTGGGGGGGTGTCTTGTGTTATTGTGCCTCTTTTTGTGCTCTTTCCATTTTTGTTGCAATGAGTCCTAATAAATTTCCACCTTTAACTCCACATAATTATGCATCATGGAAAATTAAAGTATGGAGTAAATTAATGGAAAAGGGTCTCACACATTACATAGATGGAACAATAACAACACCACCTGATCTTTAGGCTGATCCAAATTCTCAGTTAGAATGGCTCACAAAGAATTGCATGGCTCTTGGAACTTTGCGCAAGTATGTATCAAATGACCTCATTTTTCACATTGAGAAGTGTAAAACAATCAAAGAGGCTTGGGATATGTTTCAAAAATTGTATGGTCAAGTTGATGAAATCAGAGGCTATTAGATTGACAATGAGCTCACCAACTTGGATCCCAAGAGTTTTGATACAATCCAAGATTATGTCACCAAAGCAAATGAGCTAAGAGCAAAGCTTAAGGATTGTGGAATTGACAAAAAGGATGCTCAGTTGATATTCAATTTGTTGGACAAGCTTGCACCAGAATATGCAACATTTGTGTCTAGCTTCCAAACTCATCATTTGACAGTGGGGAGTTCTTATGTTATGCCTTCATTTGATGCTTTCACAGAAATGTTAATATTGGAACAATCTAAGTTGTTGAACATGGGGTTTCTCAAGTCTTCAAAGTCCAAGGCTTTGGTGGCTAATCAAGGGAATCAAGGAAGTCAAGGAAAAGATTCCAACAAAAAGAAGAAGCACTCTAAGTCTAAGCCACACCAGGAAAAAGGACAATCATCCTCTCCATCACAAGGCGATTTTTCATCCTATTCCAAGAAGGGGACACCACCTAAGAAGGATAAACCAACTTGTGCATATTGCAAGAAGTATGGTCATGATGAGCATCGATGCCACGCAAAGCAAGTTGATGAGTTAACTAATCTTCTCAAGAAAAACAACATCAACTTGCCATCTGCCTACACAAAGAAGGATTCATCTCCTTCCTCTTCCTCATAGTCTAAGGGAAAAGGGCAAGCATTTGTGGCTACAACAGGTTCTTCACAACAATGGATACTTGACTCGGGTGCCTCATATCACATGGGTTCTACAAAAGAGCAGTTTTCTTCATTGGAGCCATCTAACGTACCTCACATTTACATAAGTGATGATACACAAGTAGAGGTTGAAGGGAAAGGTTCAATTGACATGGATGATGGAACATTTGAGAATGTTCTCTATGTTCCTAACTTGTCTACCAACCTTCTCTCCATCTACCAAATCACTCACTATGGGAATGGGAAAAAGGTTGAGTTTACACCAGATTTAGTTGTGGTAAAGGAACTTGATGATGATGCCTTGGTAGCAGTGGGACAAGTCAATGACAACTCAAGGCTTTATTCATTCTCCCACTTTGTGCCAAGTTCACCTTCTAGGGCCTTGCTTACTCATTCAAATTCAGAAAGTAAGCTATGGCATGAGCGGTTTGGTCACCTCAACTACCGCTATCTTCAGAAGCTCAGCACTAAAGACATGGTCACAGGTCTACCTCAAATCAGTTTTTCAGAGGGCATATGTTCAGGTTGTTCCATGGGCAAGCATCCCGAAGAGAAGTTTGATAAGGGGAAAGCTTGGAGAGCTTTGGAAGTTCTTCAACTTGTTCACAGCGATGTAGCAGGTCCATTTCCAGCACCTTCATTTCGTAAGGCCCGCTATGTCCTCACCTTCATTGATGACTACTCCCGCTTCACTTGGGTCTACTTTCTTATTCATAAGAGCGAAGTATTTGATAGATTTCAAGACTTCAAGACTCGTGTGGAGAAGCAATTAGGGAAAGTGGACAAGATTCTTCGCACAGATAATGGAAGGGAATATGTGAACAAGAGACTTGAGGATTTTTGTACATTTGAGGGGATTGATCTTCAGCATTCTGTAGCATACACTCCATAGCAGAGCGGAGTTGCAGAACACAAGAATAGAACTCTCAAAGAAATGGCTAGTTGTATGATACATGCACGTTCTCTTGATCCCGCCTTTTGGGCAGAGGCTATCAGTTGTGCCACACACATCCAGAATCGGGTTCCTCACAAAGCTTTGCAAGGTATTACTCCTTTTGAAGCTTGGGCTGGTAAGAAACCGATTGTGAGACATTTCAGAGTCTTTGGGTGTCCAGCATGGGCTCGCATACCTCCGCAGAAACGCAAGGCATTGGAACCTCAGAGTCGGCCTTGCATATTTGTTGGATATCCTGAGGGTGTTAAGGCATATAGATTGATGGATCCTGAGACACATGAGGTGTTCATTGAGAGGAGTGTTCACTTTGAGGAAAGCTCTCCTAGCTTAGCCTCTCTACCTCCTCCACCTTCCTCCATTGTGGATAGTGATGTTGGTGATTCAGATGATGAGACTCCTTCAACTCTGACTCGCAAGGTTACACCTCCGCAGGGTCCACTTGCAGTTGAGGAGCCTCATTCTCCACCTCCACCTAGACCTCGTTGGGCTCGACAGACACTTGAGTCCACGGGTTCTCTTGTTGGGGATCCTTCAGATACATGGAGAACTCGATCACAACATCAGGATCTTCCACATGCATTCATTGCTACCGCTTCCGATCCATAGACATTTAGGGAAGCATCAGGGGTTCCTGAGTGGGACCAAGCTATGGAGGAAGAGTATAGTTCCTTGATGAGGAACAACACATGGGATCTAGTCCATCTCCCTAAGGGGAGAAAGATGGTTCGATGTAAGTGGATCTATCGGACCAAGTTTGCAGCGGATGGTAGTGTGGATAAGTATAAGGCTTAGCTTGTTGCGAAAGGTTTCTCTCAGGTTGTAGGTGTTGACTATACTGAGACCTTTGCACCCGTAGCCAAGATGAACTCCATTCGTTTGACACTTGCTATTACTGCAGCTCATGGTTGGGCTGTACATCAGATGGATGTGAAGAGTTCTTTTCTTCATGGTGATCTTGATGAGGAGATTTATATGGAGCAGCCACAGGGTTTCATCTAGGATACTTCTTTGGTTTGTAGACTAAGGAAATATCTCTATGGCCTTAAGCAGGCCCCCAGGGCTTGGTACGCCAAGATGGATTCCTTTGTTCTCTCCGCAGGGTTCACCAAGTGTCATTCCGATCCAAATGTCTACATTTTGCGACAGGATGACTCTCACTTGATACTTGTGCTCTATGTTGATGACTTGATCATTACAGGGAGTACTTCATCCATCATTAGCAGGGTCAAATCTACTTTGCATGACAAATTTGCTATGACTGACTTGGGTCTTTTGCACTACTTTCTCGGGATAGAGATTTCACAGTCACCTTTCGGGATTTCATTATCGCAGCCCAAGTATGCTCTTGATCTACTTGCATGCTTTCATATGGCTGATTGTAAGCCTGCCCTGACTCCCTTTCTTTCAAGAGTCAAGCTTGAGGCTCAGTGTTCTTCTCCACTAGTTGATGCCACTTTGTATTGTCAGCTTGTGGGTAGTCTCATCTACTTGACTCATACACGCCCTGATATTTCATTTGCAGTTGGCATGGTTTCCCGCTTCATGCAGGAACCACATGAGCTTCATTGGAAAGCCGCCAAACGCATCCTTCATTACATCCAGGGTACACATCACTATGGGATTCACTATGCAATAGGCACATGACTTCGCTTGGTTGGTTACACAGACTCCGATTGGGCTGGCGATCTTGTTGATCGTAAGTCTACTTCTGGTTATAGTTTTCACCTTGGTTTGGGCCCCATTTGTTGGTAGAGCAAGAAGCAACATGCTATTGCTCTCTCTTCGACTGAGGCTGAGTATCGAGGCGCTGTTAATGCAGCGACTAAGACCATTTGGCTCTAGCAGATTCTCACTGAGTTTGGGTTCACCACTCCACGGCCGACAGTTCTACATTGCGACAATCAGAGTGTTATTGCAATCTCGAAGAACCCGGTCCAGCACCAGTGGACCAAACACATCGAGATTCATATGCACTATATCCGAGAGTTCATCCAGGAGCAAGTCATTGATTTGCAGTATTGTCCTACAACAGAGCAGGTTGCTGACATATTCACCAAACCTTTCACCGAGAGTAAGTTCTAGCAGTTGCGAGCTCTCTTGGGGGTGCGGGATGTGTCATTAGTGGGGGTCAGCTGACTTCTCTTTCCTCTCTTATGGGGGGGACTTTTTCCTCTTTGAGGTTTTGTCCTTCTTCTTTGAGAATCTTTTGTACATTCATCTCTCTTTTGGGGGGGAGTTTTTTTCCCACAGGGTTTTCTCCCTTTCTTCATTTGTGAGAGATTGCATTGCATGGTTTTGCTTGCATTTGCATATTGTACATGGGCACCTATCATGGCCTAGTAGCCGAGACCCATCTTGCATTGTTGACTTGAGTCTTCATTCCCCTAAGTTGCACTTAAGGGGGGGTGTTGGTGTAAATAAATATTCATTTTGGACATTATTACACTTACTTAAGTTAACTTAGGATAATGCATCTCTTCGTAGTTTGGATTTGAGACACTTAGGGAAGTGTGCACATAGGGATAGAGCTTGTAGGAGAAATTCCACCTTTTGTGGTCTTATTTTGCTGTTACACTCCACATTCAGTGGGTCATCCACCTCTTGTGGAATATTATATTATTTCTCCTACCTACCCCTAGTATTTCTTACCTACCCTTGTTTCTCATTGAGCCACATGTCATATTTGTGTGCTCATACATCCATATGGCCTTGCCTATATAAGCAGGCCTATATTCATTGTATTGGTTAATCCAGTTGATCATTTGCATATTGATGAGAATACAGTTTGTTCTTGTCATTCTATTGTCTCTTTTTATGCTTTTCATTGTGCCCTTGATCTTGGCAAAATCCTACACACTCAAAACTAGGTGCTCCTGCACCATACTCCCTCAATGAGAAAGAAGTCAAGTGACTCCTTTAGGTACTAAATAAAGGGGAACTCCATGCTTAGAAAAGTCTACCTCAGGTATCCAAGTAGCCTCAGATGCTGGAAGGTTCTTCCATTTGATCAAGTGCTCCTTATAGGTGGTATGCCTTGTTTTCTTCAAAACTCTAGAATCTAACACCTTCTCGGCTTGGGGAATGGGGACAGCTGGTAAGGGCAGGTCTGAAAGTTCTTGAGAGACCTCTAAGAATCTACTATCTTCTTCTGGAAGGATGCCCTTATACTGCACCAAATCTGCCACATTGAAAATGGGAGATAAAGTCATATCATCGGGTAAGTCTATCTTGTATGCATTATTGCCATATTTGGCCAAAACTTTGCAAGGACCTATCCTCCTCATTTGAAGCTTACTAGGGACACCTTTTTGAAGCCTTGCCTTGTTTAAATGAACCCTCACCATGTCACCAACAACAAATTGGATATCCTTTCTTTTCTCATCTACTCTTGCCTTGATCCTTTGAGTAGTTTCCAATAGGGTTGTCCTAACCTGCTCATGAACCTCTTGCATTGATTGAGCCATGTCTAAGGCATGTCCACTCCGTTGTCCCATCTTTCCCACATCTCTAAGCTCCAAAAAAATTCTAGGATGAATACCATACACATTCTCAAAAGGGCTTTTACCGATGGACCTATTCACACTGTCATTATAAGAAAACTCAGCTTGATGGATGATTTGATCCCAAGCTTGCCCATACTCTTTTGTCAGGCGTCTAAGAAGATTTACAAGTGTTCTATTGACCACCTCAGTTTGGCCATTCGTTTGGGGATGATAGGCTAAACTAAAAGACAAATTATTACCTAATCTTTGCCACAAAGTCTTCCAAAAATGACCTATAAACTTTGCATCTCTATCTAACACAATGTTGATAGGCAAACCATGGATTCTAATAACCTCTTTGAAAAACAAGTGAGCAATGTGACTAGCATCATGAGTGACCTTACATGGAATAAAATGAGCCATCTTACTAAACCTATCTACCACAATATATATGCTATCAAAACCTGATTTGGTTTTAGCCAAACCAACAACAAAGTCCATACTTACACACTCCCATGGCCAGTTCGGAATAGGTAAAGGATGATAAAGACCAACATTGGAAGATGTACCCTTAGCTCTTTGGAAAATCACACATTTCTCCACATATCTCCTGATATCTCTTTTCATTTTAGGCCAATAGTAGAATCTTTGGACAAGTTCCAAAGTCTTGTTCAAACCAAAATGTCCACTCAAGCATCCATTGTGCTTCTCTTGCATCAAGTTTTCTCTCATAGACCCTTTAGGCACACATAGTTGTCCTCCTTTGAACAAAAGACCATCTTGAAAGGTGTAATCTGCATATTCACTGTGAAAATGTTTTCCAAACTCTTGGCAAACCTTGTAGGCAGCAGTGAAGTTTTCATCTTCTTCATACAAATTCTTGAAACTATCCACTCCAATGCTTTTGAGCTGCACTTCTTGCACTGTTAGTAACCTCCTAGTCAATGCATCAGCTACCTTATTGCATTGTCCTTTCTTGTGTTTAATGGTAAAGGTATATGACTGCAAGTACTCTACCCATTTAATATGCCTATGGTTTAACTTTTCTTGAGAATTAAGAAAGCTAAGAGCTTGATTATCAATGTAAACCATAAATTTCTTAGGCAACAAATAATGCCTCCATTTCCTAAGAGATTGGACAGGTGCATACGATTCCAAATCATAGGATGAATACCTTTTCTTTGCATCATTGAGCTTCTCACTAAAAAAGGCAACCGGTCTATTGTCTTGGCTTAAAACTGCTCCAACCATTATGTTGCGTGCATCACATTCAATGATGAAGAGCTTGTCAAATCTTGGTAGGATGAGTATCAGTTGAGTAGCCACCTTTGTCTTCAAGAGATCAAATCTTTTTACTTCCTTTTTCCATACAAACTTGGTTCTCATACCTCCCTTGATTCTTTCAAGAATGGGTGCACATATTTCACTAAACCCTCTAATGAACTTCCTATAAAACTGATCCAAGTCATAAAAAATTCTTACTTAACTTGTTGTCTTAGTTGTAGGCCAACTGATTATGGCTTCCACCTTAGAGGTATCCATCTTCAAATTACCTCTTGAGACTACAAACCCAAGATACACCAACTCCTGTTTCATAAACTCACATTTCTCCAAATTGATGGTTAGTTGCCCATCACTTAGTTTTTACTCAATACAATTTCTATATGCTTAATATGTTCATCTTTAAACTTGCTAAAAATTAAGATGTCATCTAAGTAAACAACAACAAATTTACCAATGTAGTCCTTGAGTACTTCATTCATGAGTCTCATGAATGTGCTAGGAGCATTTGTGAGCCCAAATGACATAACAAGCCATTCATAGAGTCCTTATGTGGTCTTGAAGGATGTCTTCCATTCTCACCGTCCTTTATTCTGATTTGGTGGTAACTACTCTTGAGATCTATCTTGGTGAAGTATTCAACACCTCCCAAACAATCTATCAAGTCTTCAATTCTTGGGATGGGAAATCTATACCTGATAGTAATCTGGTTTATGGCTCTAGAATCAGTGCAAAGTCTCCAACTACCTCCCTTCTTTGGAGCCAAAATGATGGGTACTGCACATGGGTTGATGCTCTTTCTGATTAGTCCATTGTCTATGAGTTCTTGTATTTGCTTGGCTATCTCCTTGTTCTTATCCAGTGTCATTTTATAAGATGCCTTATTGGGCAATGAAGCTCATGGTATAAAATCAATTTGGTGACTTATGGCATGTTGAGGAGGCAATGTAGCTGGTGTTCCATCACTAATGATGTCCTTAAACTGATTTAGGACCTGCTGCACTTCTTTAGGAATGCACACTTTCTTCTCTTTGTTGTCTTCTTTTGACTTTATAACTATGGCAAACCCCACTCCTTCTCCTTCCTTGAGTGTGTTGATGAACTCTTTCTCACCAACTAGCAACATGTTAGAACCTTTGGATCTGCCCTCTACTTGGTCTCCTATGGACTAGATTTTGTAGGTGGTTCCATCCTTTTGGAAGGTATAAGCATTCTTCTCTCCATGGTGTATTTCTTTTCTGTCAAACTGCTATGGTCTACTGTAAGTTGTGTTTAGAGTCGCCATATTATTTCAAAGGTCCCCCCACCTATCTTATTCGAGGTCTCCTCTTTATCATCTAAGTGTCTATCGTCTTTTGGATAAGTCGGTAAAGGTCGCAAGTTTCCACGGTCATTTGCTCCCCTCCCTTTGAATCGCTTTGAATCATTTCGAACCTCGGTTCGAAGTAGTTCAAAGTGATTCGACCAAATTTTTCATACTAACACTCTTTCTTTGGCAGGAAGTATCTTTATCACGGCGGCCCCTTTTGAAATACTTTGAACCGTTTTGAAGCTTGGTTCAAACCTATTCAAAGTAGTTTTTGGCAAGTACCGACGTCAGGAATTTATTTTTGGAGTATGTTGCGCCGCCTTTCTCTCAGAACAATCAATGATCCCTTCGGCATGTCAAATCAAAAGATTTTATTTCTTTTTCAAGGAAAAGGGCATCATTGTTATGAGTGTGAGTAGACCTTCGTTTCATGCAAGACTGGATATCACACGAAATAAATTATCATTAACTCATGCGGAAGGGTAAATCATTAATCGAGGCATTTATGCATCAACGCCTCGAGCATGTCAATCCTGATGTGAACTGATAAACTATCATTATCTGACCTTCCCATGTATAAATTTCCCCTGTGATAAATTTTCATTTAATTGCCTGGTAAGTTATCCGAAAACAAAGAAAAAGGATAAAGAAGAGGGGGTCCGATTTCGGAGAGAAGGAGCAGTTAGGGAAGCTAGAGGAGATTATTTGCTTTTCAATGGAAAACAGGTGAGAGTTTGGTAACCTTTGTTCTGTTCTGCAAAACTGTTATTTTCAAAGGTTTGTCTAAAAGAGGTCTTGCTTGTTTAAGTTAAGAATGAAGTCGGTTATGCATTTTCTCGGTAATGTTTCTAGCCTTGAATGTAAAAGACTAGTGATTTGTGATATCAATTTAGAAGGGGTAAATGTGGAAAATCTTCAAGCAACTTTTCTGGCGAATACGGAAGAGGTTAAGGGATGTATGGAAATATTAACGAGCGGGTTAATTGAAGCCGCTGCGTTTCCCCTTGCCTTCGTACACCCTGAACTCTTACAACTCTGCATTGACCATTATGATGTAAGAAGTAAGAGCATAGTAAGCAAAAATGGTAATGTCATACTTTCTGTCTCCAGAGAAACCATTTCTTCTGTTCTGAAATTAACAACAAGTACCTTTGCCGCTTTCTCACCCATCCAAGCTGAAGCTGAGTATCGGGAAAACCCTAGTGTGTACTGAAACACTCTTGCCAGGAAATGGACCAAGGTTAACTATGGAGGTGGGTCCAGACTTCCCAAGGTCATTACTAGAAGCCACATGAAACCCCACATACACGACCTGGTGGTATTATTACACAGGGTGAAAGGTTCAGCTGATGTATGTTTGTTCGAAGAATGGATGTATAGGTACATTGAAATTATCCTAAAAGGTGAACAATGGATAGATTGGGCAGAGATTATTGCCACTTCCCTGAGAAGCCAGCTCAAACGCGCCAAAGAATCTAGAGAAGATTTCCGTATGGCCTCATATTTGACTTATTGTATTGCCTGCACCTGTGATCTAGCCGCTCTTCCACATGAGGTATGGAATGAGGAAATGACCATTTTCCAATATTGCCCGTTGTTGCAAAAAGACAGAGTCCTGGAGGATTTCCGTAAAGTGCACGATATATTGTTTGAAAACATTTATTTGGCTCTAGAAGGTGTTCAAATGCCACGGCTCTCTTCTGAATCGCTGAAGCTGGTTCAACATTATGGGAGTTCTTTTATTCAGTTCCCCAGATTCACATATTTGAGAGTCGGAGGGTTTGAGGAAGAACCTGTGAAGTTGCCACGATATGCCCTTGATTGTTTCATTTTAGCTGAATTGTGCAGGCAACTTTCTGCTGTTATTAAGGATAACCTCCCTCAGGATAAATGGGAAACGGTCTTCCCTATTAAGCTGCACTCTCTGGTGTGTAATAACATGAATGACGCTTCTATCATCGGAAGCAATTTGCTGGGATTCAATCTTGGTTTCTACCGCAGCAGGAGAAACTTCGATAGTAAAGGATATGCAACTCTAACCCTCGGCCTTGAAATCAACTCAACAGTTGCTCCCCAGCTAGAAGATTTATGGGAAGATTGTGAAAATGAAGAATAAGTCTTGAAAAAGGACCATTCTAGACTCACCCTGCAGCAAATTAATTCTTTCAATTTGAAGTTCAAAACACAAGGGATCGTCGAGGATGGTTCATGTCTAGTTGAACCCGAATGGGAAGAATCAAATGAAACAAAATTCTTGATAGTTGATTGGAGCAAGGAGGAAGATGATGATATTAATTGGAGAGCCAGGTCCATATTAACTTATATGGATGATTGGCTGCAGAGGAAAAAGACTGGAAACATCACTGAGTCCTCTACTAAGGTGATTTCTCTCTCGGAACCGCTTCAATCTGACATTCCACTTTCTCATGTTGCAGGTGATTCATTGGCCTCAGATAAGAAAATAAAGTTCCCTTCCCAAGTCACGGCTCCTAGAACGAGATCCCATTCCAGGAACAAAGCTTTGAAGCAGCCTAGTTCCCAGAAGCAGAAAATGACATCACCAGAGCGGGATTCAAGTGACAAGTCTCCTTTTCGAGATGAAGCTGACAATGAAGTTCAGTTCATTGAAACACCAAAGGCAGATCAACCCAAGTTTTTGACTCCGACTAAAGACACTCAGATGGTATCAACCACCCCCACTGTTCTTTTATGGTTGTCAAATTCAATCAATAAGAAACGAAGTTTACAACCAGTGGCCTTGCCAGTAAAGGACATTGTCACTAGGTACGCGGCTAGAAGGTCTAAAGCAAAGAAAATGAAAACGGATGCTTGTCTCACTAAGGATCCGGTGACGGGGAAAATCACAGCGGAAGTGGCTACTTATAAGCAGAAAAGGGAGTCAGGGGAAATTGATGAGGAAGGATTCAAAGTCACTTCTATTGAACTAGGTACCCTTAACAGGAATACTGGCAATAATTTCTTTAAGTTTTCTGCTGACCACATGCTCACTCAATCAGAAAAAGATTCTAAGGAGAAGAAAGAATTGAAAACAATGGTGGTGACGATGGCCACATATATCAATTCGCTGACTAATTTAGGGCCTAACTCAATAATTCAGCTGTCCTAGCCATTCGACCCAAATTCTGTCGAAAGCCAGAAATTGATGAAACAAACGCAGAGGGGAAAATTGTTGTCTGACGCTGTGGTTAGTTGGGTAAATAACATATTAGAGCAAGGAAGCAAGTTTATTTCAGAGATTACTAGTATCTATTCCGAGGGTGAAGCATTGCTCGAGGAGATTCAAACTTTAATACCAGTATGGGAGACAGAATTGTCACGGTGTCAAACCATAGTTTCCTGGGTAATTGAGGTTGAAAAGTTTGGAGTTCTCAAATTCTTAGGTGAAAACTCCATGAAGGCCGTGGACCCGTGCACCTTATTTATCCTGAAAAGTAATATGAACTGGAAGGAGTCAATCTACCAAGAAGCCATCAAAGAAGTCCAGGGCATCAAGAATCAAATCACAGACATACATAAGGAACTGGTTAAGGACATGAAGACTGTCAACCCCACAGGCATCCTACAATTGGATGAAGGCAACATGGACATTGAAGTGTTAACTAAAAATTTCACCGAAGCAGTCGAGCGGATTAGGGACAAAGAAACGCCCAAGGTCGATGATTTCACTTCATTGGCAGGTATAGAATCCATGTTGCGCCTCAATGAGAAACTGATGCCATGTCAGAGCCTAAAGATGAAGGAATACAGGTGGCAGAAGGATGCATGTAGAGCCCGGCTGATGAGTTTAAAGAACCCGCACTCACAGGCCACGCAAGAATTCATGTCTTCTTTCCAGAGCTGGAAGCTGGTACGTCAGACCGTCGGAAATGAAGAAGAAGCCGGCGAATATAGCGGAAATTGAATCGTCACCTGTTGGCGTTCTATCTTTTTGTTAACTTCTTTTTAGTTTTATAACGGTTTCTTGTATTAATCCGATAGGGCTGAGTTTTACGGGAGGCCCTATCGAGATTTCAAAAGTAACTATAAATGCTGGGGCATTAAACTGTTTTAGGGGATTTTTTTTTAGCATATAGAACAGTGAGAAAGGATAGTGTATGCATGTTTTAGCTTTCAAAAACTTTGTGCATTGAAGTTGGATATACATATATGAAAGATTTCGAGTTATACTTTGAAACTTTGCGTTCTGAGTGTTGAATTGTTATCACTTTGTGGAGATAATTCAGCGATTTGAAATCTCCTTATTGCTGTTGGTTAGTTGTAAGTTCATCTTTTTCTTGTTTAGATATATGTGGAAAATCTAGCAGAAAATCCATTCTTTGAAATAGATTTTGTTGATTATATGTGTGTGAATTTTTCTATCTGTGATCTGTATTTTGTAATTACCTCATTACCTAGGAGTAGTTGAGAGAACCTTATGCACTTTCAGGAAAAAGTGTGATTGTTAAAAAAACAAAAACTGAATTCATTGTAAATCAGATAAGGGAGCTGTACCTTTAGAAAAATTCAGAGAGGAAGTTAAAGTGAAACTAATACTTTCTCAACTGTAGTGAAAGATTCTGTTCTCTTCATAACATTGGGCATAGAGTAAGTTAAGAGAAATTAAGTAAGAGGACAATCTGTTCACTAACAGATTTTTGGCGACTCTGCTGGGGAAAAAATCGAGTCCTTTGAAGGAAACTTAATCTTTAATGTAATGTATAACCATGGTCCTTCAACATAACGAGATATTTCCTGTATTACAACCCAATCTTCGATTTGAAGATACTCAAGAAGACATAATTTCAGACTTAGCGGCAACTGCTTGGCGAGAACGTAGAAGTGGTCAACACTATCAGTAAATATTAGTGGTCCTGGAAATAGAGGAAGAAAGAGCCGAGTTCTTGAGAGGAGTGCCGGAAGTTCAGGAGGTGGCTGTTGTGAATAGACTAGCCCAGGCACCTGCCAGACCTTGAACACATCAGTAGTTTAGAAACTGGCTACTCGTAGATACACAAGAGGGGAAAGAAAAAAGGGAATTCTTGATGAAAACTTTGAGTTGTTAGAAAACCTAAAACTTTTGCCAGATTTTAGCAACCCTAAAAAGAAGCACATCAAATCCCAAAGCAGGCCAAACTCACCACCAAAGCCTTCCCCCTTCTCACCTCTGGTTCAATCCTTGCTTCCATTGAGTGCCCTTGTTCCAGCCTGTATATCAGTTTCACCCTTGCAAGTTGTACCACCCAACATGGCTGTTAATCAACCTTGGGGACATAACATAGGTCCACTGAATTTAGGCGTGAATCCTGCACCACTTCCTAAAGGAGCTACTGAGGTTTTACCCAAGTTTAGTGGAGATGGCAAAGTCTCAACAGATGACCACTTAAGTGCTTTTCATTCTGCCTGTGCTGTTATAAGCGTCCCTACACAGGAAGTTGCTATGAGGTTGTTTGTGCGAACCTTGACTGATGCTGCTGCTGATTGGTTCAATCATTTGCCCCATCTTTCTATTACTAGTTGGGATGATATGAAAAATGCCTTTGAGAATAGATTTAAAACCCCTGAAAATGAATGTTCTCTATTTGCCCAACTCAGTCAAATGAAGAAAGATATGCATGAACCTATGAGAGAGTTTGTGGCCAAGTTCAATAGACTGGTTCAAAGAATTCCCACAACGTCAAGACCTAGTGAAGAAAATCAGAAATCATTTTTTATTAATGCCGTTCCAGGAGATATAAGTTTTCATCTTATTAAAGATGCTTGTGCTGATTTAGGCGCTGCTCAAAGGTTGGCCATTCAACTGGAGGATGCATTCATTAATGCCGGTAAATGGAAAAGAGAGGTACATACTCCCGGGACTGTTTCATCTGCTACCCCCACAGACCCAGTCTTACAAAAACTGATGAATGACATAGCAATGATGAAGAGGCAGCAGAATAAAACACATAATCAGTATCCTCCCCCTTATCAAGACATTCAAAGACGGCAGCAGTCTCAAAATTTTGGGAGAACTCCCCTATTAACTGCTCCTCAGCCGAGACTACAAATCGAAGAAGCCCCTAAAGAAACAATGCGTTCTTTCCACATGACTTCAGATCATGATGAACGAGAATGTCCTGACTGGCTAAATTATGTTCAGCTAGCAAAGAACGCTCTTATGGCAGAAGCGATAATTGAAAAAAAGGACATAGAAAAAGATGAGTCCAGTAGTTACTTCCTAGAATATGAATCTGATTCAGAGAGAGGAGGTGATGTTTTTACAACACTTCAAGAACCTGCCTACACAGTCATGACTAGAGGCCAAAGGAATCAAAAATTCTATCCTGGAAACACCCCAAACGTATCAAATTCTAAAGGTAAGGAGCATGTTCAGGCTGATACCATGGAACCTAAGATTTTGTTCAGGGCTGAAACGAAGGCTAGTGCCTCAGCTTTTGATATTGTAGAATTCTGTAAAACTTCTTCCATATCCATTTCACCAGCTGAATATTTAAAGCTTAATCCTAAGGAGTTAGATAAGTTGGTTCAATACGTGAAGGGAAGTTCAGTCACTAGCGCACATGTTACGGATAATGTTTTTGAGGATGTAGGAACTGCTGATAAACTCACTTTCGTATCCGAGAGATGCTCAAAGAATATTGAAGCCACTGCTAATTCAGTTCAGAAAGAAACGGAGGAGAAAAAGCCCAATCCGTTTTATATATCTTTGTTGTTAAACGGTCAAAGGCTTAGTAATTGTATTATCGATTCCGGAGCATCAGACAATATTATGCCACAGCCAGTTGCAAAAGCCCTTGGTTTGGAGCTCACAAAAACTTTTGGGTGTTGTTATGCTATGGATGGGAAGCAGGTACCCCTGGTTGGCCAAGTAAAAGATGTACAAGCGGTCCTTTACGCTTGTCCTGAAAAGAGAGTGAAGCTTACCATTCTGGTGGCTGATATTCCAGCTAGCTATGGGATGCTACTTAGCAGAACTTTTTGCAAGGATATAGGTGGAGAAATTAAAATGGACTGGTCCGAAGCATATATTCCCGTGGGAAAGAAGAAAATAAAGTTAGAACCTGAGCCGAAAAACAAATATACTGTGGTACCTTCTGACAATCCCAAAGCACAGATATTATATGAGGAGTGTCAATTCGGGAATTATATCATCTTACCCGAGAAGTCATGTGAAGAGAACACGGTAAGTGCTGAAGAAACCTTGTGGACTTTAGAATTTGATGGAAGCTGCTCGAACTCAGGCTCAGGTGCTGGTGTAGTACTCATATCACCTTCTGGAGAAATTTTCCCTTTCTCTTTCAAGCTGGATTTCCATAATACAAATAATACAGCAGAATACGAAGCGTTACTTCTAGGTTTACAAGAAGCAAGGGAAAAGGGAATACGGCAGCTAAAAGCAAAGGGGGATGCTGAACTCATTGTTAAGCAGGTAAGAAAACAATTCTCGGTAAAAAATGATCGACTGAGGCATTATAGAAATCTGGTTTGGGATGAAATTGAGTCATTTGAAGCCTTTTCTATTGAATTCATCCCTCGCGCTCAAAATACCAAAGCTGATTCTTTAGCTGTCTCTGCATCTTTATTATTGCCCCATCCCGAATTCAAAAACAATGCTTACAGGATTGAGGTGTTATATAGACCAAGAGTCCCAGATAATATTAATCATTGGCAGGTCTTTAATGATGATGAACAATTAAAAGAATTCATGGCTTGCGCGAGAGATTTCGCTGAAATCCTTTTTGAAGGATCTGAACATGGGGGAAAGCCAATCGGTGAAGAATCAACGGAAACAGGGGAAGTGATTCAACTTCAAGGAAATAGGATTCCCAAAGGCCTGGTTTCTTTGGAACATCTTTTTGGTAGAAAAGATGACAGTATTTTAAGGAAAGATGTTGGTTCTAATGAAAATAAAGGGGAACATGAGAAGATCAACATTGGAAGCGAAGAGGATCCTAAGCTGATCTCTATAGGCAAAACTTGTTCTGCAAGGGAAAAGAAGAACTTATCCGAGCTTTTAATCCAATATCGAGATGTTTTTGCATGGGGTTATGGCGACTTAAAAAATTTCAGAAATGGTGAATTCGTGCATCACATACCATTGAAACCAGGGGCTACCACCTTCAGACAAAAGCTTAGAAATTATAACCCTAAAGTCTCATAAGCCATTTTTAGAAAGGTGGAAAAGATGTTGAAGGCTCGTATAATTTACCCAATACATCATTCAACATGGGTGGCAAATATCGTTCCGGTGAGGAAAAAGAACGGCGAAATAAGGATTTGTGTAGACTTTAGGAATCTGAATCAAGCAAGCCTTAAAGATAACTATGCACTTCCTACCATGGATCATGTCTTGCAGTCAGTAGCTGGATCTGAAGTAATGTCGATGCTGGATGGTTACTCAGGATATAATCAGATTAGTGTCGCCCCAGAAGACCAGCATAAAATAGCCTTCATCACTCCCTGGGGTACTTTTGCTTACAACCGGATGCCTTTCGGTCTGATTAATGCTGGAGCTACTTTCCAGCGAGCGATGAATTCCTCTTTCAAAGACCTGCGGGATAAGATAATTGTTATATATCTTGATGATTTAACTGTCTATTCTAAAAGAAGGAAACATCATTTGAAGGACTTAGAGAAAGTGCTGGAAAGATGTAGACAGCATGGTATATCTTTGAATCCGAAGAAGTCTATTTTCTTCGTTGAAGAAGGTAAATTGCTCGGGCATATTGTCTCTAAAGAAGGTGTAAAAATCGATCCAGAGAGGGTAAAAGCAATACAGAAGCTGGTTCTGCCTACAAATAGAAGTGATTTGAAATCTTTCTTTGGTCAGATCAATTTCCTGAGAAGTTTTGTACCTGAATTTTCTGAAAAAGTGAGATACATGCTAGACATGATGAGCGAGAAACGTCCTTTCAGATGGCAAGAGGAGGGTAAGAAAGCTTTTGAAGACATCAAAACAGCTATTGCAAGTGCTCCAATGCTGGTAAGCCCTAATTTTGAGAGAGACTTCATTATTTATTGTTACGCTTCTGAGCATTCTCTATCTAGTATTTTAACCCAACCCAATGATGAAGGAAAAGAAGCTCCAATCGCCTTCATGAGTGTTCCATTAAAGAAGCATGAATTAAATTATAGTCCAACAGAAAAACATGCCTTTGCTGTAGTGAGGGCATTGAAACAATTCAGGTATTACATACTACACTCTCACTCTGTTGTATATGTGCCCGAGACCGCAGTCAAAAGTATCTTGACTCAGCAAGAAGTAGGAATGAATAAACGAGCGACTTGGGTAGCTAAAGTGCAAGAATATGATTTAACAATCAAACCTACTTCTCTGGTAAGGGGGCGTGGTTTGTGCAAAATGATAGCTGAGAATAGAGATGTATCTCCTGGTAAATCCGATGAAGCTCATACGGTTTTGCTGGTCAGTCTAATAGATCCTTGGTTCTCTGACATTGCATATTTTCTTTCATATGGTGAATGCCCATCGAATATGAATTATAAAGAAAGACGGAATCTCAGGCTGAAAGCCGCCAAATATGTAATTTCAAATGGTGTTCTATATAAGAGGGGAATTGATGGAACATTCTTAAGGTGCGTGGACACAGAGCAACAAGGAAAATTGTTAAAGGCGTACCATTCTGAGGCTTGCGGAGGGCACTTTTCATCCACTGTTACTACCTTTAAAATTCTCAGGAGTTGTTTTTACTGGCCAGGTATGTTCAAAGATGCTTATAAGTTTGTGAAAAACTGTGAAAAATGTCAACTTTTTACTGGACGTCCTCAATTAGCAGCATTACCTCTCAGACCTGTAGTGATTGATGAACCTTTTCAACAATGGGGCATTGACTTTATTGGGCCTATAAATCCTCCATCAAGCGCTGGACATATCTACATTCTAACAGCAACAGATTATTTCACTAAATGGGTGGAGGCGATCCCAACGAAGAAATCTAACTCTCAAGTGGTATGTGAATTTCTGATGGAGCAAATTTTCGTTAGATTCGGTGTACCTCAGAAAGTGGTTTCAGATAATGCCACTTATTTCTCATCAGAAGAAATATCACTTTTCTGTTATGAGCATGGGGTATCATTAGCACATTCATCAAATTATTTCCCACAGGGAAATGGACAGGCAGAGTCTAGCAATAAGAATCTAGTGGCCATCATGAAAAAATTGGTATCTGATAATTCCCGAGATTGGCACAAAAGGCTCTATGAAGCATTGTGGGCAGATCGGATCACACCAAAAAGAGCTATTGGGATGGCTCCGTTTGAATTAGTGTATGGGATTGGAGCTCAGGTATCTTTACCCCTGGAGTTATCGGCAGCTAAATTGCAATCAGTCATCGAGGATCAATTCTTTAAAAATTCATTGGAGAAGAGAGTCATGTACCTGCACAAGTTGGAAAATGAGAGGGACAGATTAGTCGATCACATCGCGGAACACCAGATGAATGTAAAGCGCATTTTTGACAGGAAAGCTCGACCAAGAAATTTCCTTAAGAATGATGAAGTGCTCCTGTGGGATAAGAGGAAAGAACCGAAAGGAACACACGGAAAATTTGAATCTCTTTGGAAAGGTCCGTTCTTCATTTCAGAAGTGGTTGGTCCTAACACTTTCCGTTTGAAGTACCCAGATGGAACAATTCTGCCTTTTACATACAACGGGCAGGATTTGAAGCTGGTCAAATTCTAAGTTTTGATGTCCCCTGCTGTGTACATAGTATTTTGTTGTGCCTAGTTTTCTCGTTCTTGTTGTTTTCTTTCTTGTCTGCTATTTTGTGTTCCATCTCTTGCTTCTGAGTTCTCTGTGTATTCCGCATACACAGCCCCCAGTCAGAGCCCCTGTAAGTTGTCTTTAGAGTCGCCATATTATTTCAAAGGTCCCCCCACCTATCTTATTTGAGGTCTCCTCTTTATCATCTAAGTGTCTATCGTCGTTTGGATAAGTCGGTAAAGGTCGCAAGTTTCCACGGTCATTTGCTCCCCTCCCTTTGAATCGCTTTGAATCATTTCGAACCTCGGTTCGAAGTAGTTCAAAGTGATTCGACCAAATTTTTCATACTAACACTCTTTCTTTGGCAGGAAGTATCTTTATCACGGCAGCCCCTTTTGAAATACTTTGAACCATTTTGAAGCTTGGTTCAAACCTATTCAAAGTAGTTTTTGGCAAGTACCGACGTCAGGAATTTATTTTTGGAGTACGTTGCGCCGCCTTTCTCTCAGAACAATCAATGATCCCTTCGGCATGTCAAATCAAAAGATTTTATTTCTTTTTCAAGGAAAAGGGCATCATTGTTATGAGTGTGAGTAGACCTTCGTTTCATGCAAGACTGGATATCGCACGAAATAAATTATCATTAACTCATGCGGAAGGGTAAATCATTAATCGAGGCATTTATGCATCAACGCCTCGAGCATGTCAATCCTGATGTGAACTGATAAACTATCATTATCTGACCTTCCCATGTATAAATTTCCCCTGTGATAAATTTTCATTTAGTTGCCTGGTAAGTTATCCGAAAACAAAGAAAAAGGATAAAAAAGAGGGGGTCCGATTTCGGAGAGAAGGAGCAGTTAGGGAAGCTAGAGGAGATTATTTGCTTTTCAATGGAAAACAGGTGAGAGTTTGGTAACCTTTGTTCTGTTATGCAAAACTGTTATCTTCAAAGGTTTGTCTAAAAGAGGTCTTGCTTGTTTAAGTTAAGAATAAAGTCGGTTATGCATTTTCTCGGTAATGTTTCTAGCCTTGAATGTAAAAGACCAGTGATTTGTGATATCAATTTACAAGGGGTAAATGTGGAAAATCTTCAAGCAAGTTTTTTGGCGAATACGGAAGAGGTTAAGGGATGTATGGAAATATTAACGAGCGGGTTAATTGAAGCCATTGCGTTTCCCCCTGCCTTCGTACACCCTGAACTCTTACAACTCTGCATTGACCATTATGATGTAAGAAGTAAGAGCATAGTAAGCAAAAATGGTAATGTCATACTTTCTGTCTCCAGAGAAACCATTTCTTCTGTTTTGAAATTAACAACAAGTACCTTTGCCGCTTTCTCACCCATCCAAGCTGAAGCTGAGTATCGGGAAAACCCTAGTGTGTACCGAAACACTCTTGCCAGGAAATGGACCAAGGTTAACTATGGAGGTGGGTCCAGACTTCCCAAGGTCATTACTAGAAGCCACATGAAACCCCACATACACGACCTGGTGGTATTATTACACAGGGTGAAAGGTTCAGCTGATGTATGTTTGTTCGAAGAATGGATGTATAGGTACATTGAAATTATCCTAAAAGGTGAACAATGGATAGATTGGGCGGAGATTATTGCCACTTCCCTGAGAAGCCAGCTCAAACGCGCCAAAGAATCTAGAGAAGATTTCCGTATGGCCTCATATTTGACTTATTGTATTGCCTGCACCTGTGATCTAGCCGCTCTTCCACATGAGGTATGGAATGAGGAAATGACCATTTTCCAATATTGCCCGTTGTTGCAAAAAGACAGAGTCCTGGAGGATTTCCGTAAAGTGCACGATATATTGTTTGAAAACATTTATTTGGCTCTAGAAGGTGTTCAAATGCCACAACTCTCTTCTGAATCGCTGAAGCTGGTTCAACATTATGGGAGTTCTTTTATTCAGTTCCCTAGATTCACATATTTGAGAGTCGGAGGGTTTGAGGAAGAACCTGTGAAGTTGCCACGATATGCCCTTGATTGTTTCATTTTAGCTGAATTGTGCAGGCAACTTTCTGCTGTTATTAAGGATAACCTCCCTCAGGATAAATGGGAAACGGTCTTCCCTATTAAGCTGCACTCTCTGGTGTGTAATAACATGAATGACGCTTCTATCATCGGAAGCAATTTGCTGGGATTCAATCTTGGTTTCTACCGCAGCAGGAGAAACTTCGATAGTAAAGGATATGCAACTCTAACCCTCGGCCTTGAAATCAACTCAACAGTTGCTCCCCAGCTAGAAGATTTATGGGAAGATTGTGAAAATGAAGAAGAAGTCTTGAAAAAGGACCATTCTAGACTCACCCTGCAGCAAATTAATTCTTTCAATTTGAAGTTCAAAACACAAGGGATCGTCGAGGATGGTTCATGTCTAGTTGAACCCGAATGGGAAGAATCAAATGAAACAAAATTCTTGACAGTTGATTGGAGCAAGGAGGAAGATGATGATATTAATTGGAGAGCCAGGTCCATATTAACTTATACGGATGATTGGCTGTAGAGGAAAAAGGCTGGAAACATCACTGAGTCCTCTACTAAGGTGATTTCTCTCTCGGAACCGCTTCAATCTGACATTCCACTTTCTCATGTTGCAGGTGATTCATTGGCCTCAGATAAGAAAATAAAGTTCCCTTCCCAAGTCACGGCTCCTAGAACGAGATCCCATTCCAAGAACAAAGCTTTGAAGCAGCCTAGTTCCCAGAAGCAGAAAATGACATCACCAGAGCGGGATTCAAGTGACAAGTCTCCTTTTCGAGATGAAGCTGACGATGAAGTTCAGTTCATTGAAACACCAAAGGCAGATCAACCCAAGTTTTTGACTCCGACTAAAGACACTCAGATGGTATCAACCACCCCCACTGTTCCTTTATGGTTGTTAAATTCAATCAATAAGAAACGGAGTTTACAACCAGTGGCCTCGCCAGTAAAGGACATTGTCACTAGGTACGCGGCTAGAAGGTCTAAAGCAAAGAAAATGAAAATGGATGCTTGTCTCACTAAGGATCCGGTGATGGGGAAAATCACAGCGGAAGTGGCTACTTATAAGCAGAAAAGGGAGTCAGGGGAAATTGATGAGGAAGGATTCAAAGTCACTTCTATTGAACTAGGTACCCTTAACAGGAATACTGGCAATAATTTCTTTAAGTTTTCTGCTGACCACATGCTCACTCAATCAGAAAAAGATTCTAAGGAGAAGAAAGAATTGAAAACAATGGTGGTGACGATGGCCACATATATCAATTCGCTGACTAATTTAGGGCCTAACTCAATAATTCAGCTGCCTCAGCCATTCGACCCAAATTCTGCCGAAAGCCAGAAATTGATGAAACAAACGCAGAGGGGAAAATTGCTGTCTGACGCTGTGGTTAGTTGGGTAAATAACATATTAGAGCAAGGAAGCAAGTTTATTTCAGAGATTACTAGTATCTATTCCGAGGGTGAAGCATTGCTCGAGGAGATTCAAACTTTAATACCAGTATGGGAGACAAAATTGTCACGGTGTCAAACCATAGTTTCCTGGGTAATTGAGGTTGAAAAGTTTGGAGTTCTCAAATTCTTAGGTGAAAACTCCATGAAGGCCGTGGACCCGTGCACCTTATTTATCCTGAAAAGTAATATGAACTGGAAGGAGTCAATCTACCAAGAAGCCATCAAAGAAGTCCAGGGCATCAAGAATCAAATCACAGACATACATAAGGAACTGGTTAAGGACATGAAGACTGTCAACCCCATAGGCATCCTACAATTGGATGAAGGCAACATGGACATTGAAGTGTTAACTAAAAATTTCACCGAAGCAGTCGAGCGGATTAGGGACAAAGAAACACCCAAGGTCGATGATTTCACTTCATTGGCAGGTATAGAATCCATGCTGCGCCTCAATGAGAAACTGATGCCATGTCAGAGCCTAAAGATGAAGGAATACAGGTGGCAGAAGGATGCATGTAGAGCCCGGCTGATGAGTTTAAAGAACCCGCACTCACAGGCCACGCAAGAATTCATGTCTTCTTTCCAGAGCTGGAAGCTGGTACGTCAGACCGTCGGAAATGAAGAAGAAGCCGGCGAATATAGCGGAAATTGAATCGTCACCTGCTGGCGTTCTATCTTTTTGTTAACTGCTTTTTAGTTTTATAACGGTTTCTTGTATTAATCCGATAGGGCTGAGTTTTACGGGAGGCCCTATCGAGATTTCAAAAGTAGCTATAAATGCTGGGGCATTAAACTGTTTTAGGGGATTTTTTTTTAGCATATAGAACAGTGAGGAAGGATAGTGTATGCATGTTTTAGCTTTCAAAGACTTTGTGCATTGAAGTTGGATATACATATATGAAAGATTTCGAGTTATACTTTGAAACTTTGCGTTCTGAGTGTTGAATTGTTATCACTTTGTGGAGATAATTCAGTGATTTGAAATCTCCTTATTGCTGTTGGTTAGTTGTAAGTTCATCTTTTTCTTGTTTAGATATATGTGGAAAATCTAGCAGAAAATCCATTCTTTGAAATAGATTTTGTTGATTATATGTGTGTGAATTTTTCTATCTGCGATTTGTATTTTGTAATTACCTCATTACCTAGGAGTAGTTGAGAGAACCTTATGCACTTTCAGGAAAAAGTGTGATTGTTAAAAAAACAAAAACTGAATTCATTGTAAATCAGATAAGGGAGCTGTACCTTTAGAAAAATTCAGAGAGGAAGTTAAAGTGAAACTAATACTTTCTCAACTGTAGTGAAAGATTCTGTTCTCTTCATAACATTGGGCATAGAGTAAGTTAAGAGAAATTAAGAGGACAATCTGTTCACTAACACCTACCTAGGAGTAGGTGAGAAGCATCCATGGGCAATATATCGCACAAGATTTTGTCCTTGTAGCCTCCTATAGTGAACTCTGCCCAAGTTTTTTCATTTACAAGAACATGTTGCCCCTTTTTGAGCCATGTAACTCTATAGGGATCACTATGTGGTATTCTTGGCAAACCGAGCTTACTCACTGGTTTCTTTGACACTATGTTGGTTGTGGATCCTGAATCCACCACCACTCTACATACCTTTCCCATGATCTTGCATTTTATTCTGAACAAGGATCTCCTTTGGATAGGTTCCTCCTTAACCAGTTCTTTAATCAAGACTCTTCTTATCATAAGGTTCTCTCCAACCTCTGAATCCAAACTCACTTCTGATGCTTTCATGTTTGCTGCATCCTCTTGAGCATAATTTACTCTTCTCTCACCTCCTTGGGATGAAGAAGACTTCTCAGGGCATCTATAGGCCGGGTGTCCAAGTTGATGGCAATTGTAGCACTTCATGGTGGCAAAATAGGACCCTCTTCTTGATCCACTAGACCTTCTTCTACTAGAGTTGCTATATCCCCTTCCTCTATAGCTGCTCTTGCTATTGGAATCCCCACTTTTCTCAACCAACTTGGATTACCCTTGGGATCTTTGGTCTACACTTCTTCCACCAAAGCTACCTCTCTAACCTCTGCCATCTCTTCCCCTACCTCTGCCTCTATTGCTTTTCTCTTGTTTCTTCTTGCTCTTTTCCTCCACCTTCAGTGCCAATTGATAGCACTTATGCACTGTATTAGGGCATAACAAACTCAATTCCTCTTGAATATTCCATCTTAAGCCATTCAAGTATTTGGTTACCTTGATGCTCTCATCCTCTACCACCTGGGATCTCAGACACAACTTCTAAAATTCCTCAGTGTAGCTGCTCACATCCAAGTCTCTTTGTCTCAAGTTTTGTCTCCTCTTGTGCAACTGGATCTCATAATCTTTGGGGATGTATAAATCTTTCACCTTGGCTAACATGCCTTTCCAAGTGGCTATTGGGTTCTTACCCTCTTTTTGCCTCTCTTCTTGGATAAATTTCTACCAAGTCAAGGTTGCTCCTCTCAATCTAGACTTGGCCACCTTCACCTTTTGTGCCTCACTGATTCCATCACATTCAAAGTGATTCTCCAATCCCTCTATCCATTCCAGGACTACTTCAGGCTCCATTTTTCTACAAAAAAGTGGCACTCCTTCTAGGGATTTTACTCCTAAGGCTTTGATTTCTTTAAGGAAATTTTTTTCAGGTAGAATAGGGTCTAGTTCAGGGGTCCTATCCTCTTCTACAACTTCTTTACCCTTCCCTTCATTGACCTTAATTGTCACTTTCTCAGTTTTGTCTTCAACTACTTCTAGTTTGCTCTCCAATTGTAATAATATTTCTCTGAGGAGCCTATTTTCTTCCTCTTAATCTTCTACCTTCTTGAATAACTTTGCATTGGTCACCATCCTTAGACTATTCTCTTCTATTGATTCAGTGTCTGTCATGTACTGACTTCTTCCCAAATCTTGGTTTCTCTGATACCACTATGATGGGGAGGTATACTCAAAGAGAGGCAATCCTTTATCAAAGGGAAGTCAAGTGTTGTCTTAGTGGGATCCCTTCATTGTTCTCTAGTCTATCAATCAAATTAGGAATCCAAACTCTCTAGGAGTGCTCCCAATCAAGATGTGCTCACTGGTTGCTCAGGCATGGTTGAGATTCATGAGAGTAAATCCAACCTTACACTATAAAACTCCTAACAAATGCTTGCAAAGGTTGTAGTAGGTGTTCATGAGGTTTTCCAAGGCCAATCAAGTGGTTTTGAGTTTGGTTTTGATCCATTTTCCCATCGCTCCTTCCTTTCCCTATTTTCTAGGCCTAATAGCCCTAGAGCCCCAATTAGCCCTACCTAACCGGTTTTTGCGGATTTTCTCACAATTTCCCCAAAGACCCCAACAAACTCTTTGGTGATATGAGTACCCTTTTGGAAGTAATTAAATATTTATGGATTTAGAAATCTCAGTGTGCTCGTACAAGTACGAAACCTGAGAATGACTTGTTTTAAGGGGTTTTGAGCTCTTTTTGGTCTTCTTTCAAGGGTTTGGTGTCTTCCCTGATCTTCCACACCTCCAAAATCACACATATGCTCTGCCACACCATTTTTTCATGCCAAACACTCTGAAACTCCAACCCTTCTCTTCCCTGCAAGCATTTGCATAATTTCACTCATTTCCTAATAGGGGTATGACTAAGCTTGCCTAGGAAATGATGCTCATTGGCCTTTCAATGACCTCCAAATGAAAACAAAGACTATATACACTATAAAAAGGTTCCATGGATCGAGTCCCAAGGTTTATTGAGAAGAAATCAAAGGACTTCAAGCTGGAACCATGTTTGGGCCTCTCAAACCCTTACTCAGGCCGAGAGCTTTCAAAATTAAGAACTCAATTCAAACATGCAACAAAACTAACCAAAATGATTCTTGAGCACTACAAGAACATGTACAAAACAATGATCAAATAATAGCAATGCAATCAATCCATGAAGTACAGATTGTTGCTCTTATTCTTAGAAAACACAAAGTAAAACTTGAAAATGGTCTCCAAATTGTATTAAAAAATGCTCGAGGTGTTCACCAACCTTAATACATTTATGCTCAGGGAATTTATATTCCATTTTTGGTCTAACTAACTCTCCATCGGTTTCGTAACCAACCCTTTGCTCAAAGTTGCAAAAAGTTGCTCAACGTTGCAAAAAGTTGTCAAGCAACTTTGACAACTTTTGCCAAAAAGTGCATTTTTTCATTACATACTTTGTTTCATTCTCCAAACCATTGAGGATGACTAAAAACCACTACCTTAACATGTCCCAATGCCAAACAAATCTATTCAAGACATTTTACATCAAAATGCATGATTATGCCATTTTAGGCTTACAAGAGCTTACAAGCCAAAATTGAGCAAATGCATGGTCCTATGGACATTCAACCTACCAAAGCATATCAAAAACATATGAGGACCTATGAGAAGACTCTTATTCACCATCCAAAACCAATCTATGAACAAACACACCAAAACGAAGAAATTGCACTCAAAACTAGGTGCTCCTACACCATGATGCTACTGATGTTACTATTGTCCATGAGGAATCAACCTATGTGGCTCCTAATTTGTATTCTAATCATGTCGCCTCTGACTTGCAACTCCTCTCTATTCCTACTACTTATTCTCATGATGCCACTCCTTTGCAGTAGCCAATTGTTGTACTGCAACAACACCCTATTGTTCTGCAACAACCAACTGTTGCCTTACAAATGCACTCTCCTAAATCTATTGTTGGTACTCTAGAAGGGACCTTACCGCTTGACCACTCTCTTGACGGTCCCAATGATAGTATTGCATGGATGGTTGTTTGTCGTAGGCGGAAGGGGAAGTTTTCACCGCTCCCCAAACCCCTCCTTGTCAAGGCTCGGGTACCCCTACCCCTCCTTGAGTTGGGCCTGAGTTGTTGATGGTTTCTAAGTTCTTTGTTATTGTGTTGGAGTTGTTGATAGTCTCTGACTATGTGTAAATGTTTTTTTGATAGTCTCTAACTATGTAAAGGGTCAACACCCTAGTTAATGTTGCTTCTTTAATCAAAAACATGAAATCAATTAAATTAATTTGAAAAATCTTTCCATTGTTAATTTTTCCTTAAAATAATAATCTTATTTTCTATTTGGTTAGAATTATTTGAATTTATTTTAAAAGCTTTTATTTATATTTGAAGAAAACATAACCACATGTTCGTAAAGAATCTCTATAAAAGAAACATAAAATAGAGACTTTCCTTATGATGAAACTATGATTAATTCAAACACATCATTATGTATTAACTATCAAATCATATCTACTCTAATCATTAGTGGTGAACTTTACCTAGTTTTGTTTAGTATTGCACATTTTTCAAACAAAAAATGTCAAGAATAATAAAATTTGTATTCAAGCATACATTTGGTGTAAAAATGTCAAAGACCTTTCTTTCCAATATTTTTCATTCCCACATGCCAAAGCATTGTCTTGTCCACAAGAAAGAAATGTGTTTTATTTAATACATTGTTAACCTTAGGATCAAGAGAGTTATTGCATCCATCACCCACAATGCTAATCCCAAGCTTAAATAGTGTTTCGATGTATATTTCTCTTGCTAAAACTATTGATTTGTGAACCATCTTGCAACTATATTTGGTAAATATTTTCCCACACACCTAAAATCACACATTTTATATACACATATTGTTACAAAAATTACAGTACAAAATTATGTAGAGAAAACAATAAACATATAAATTTACATGGAAAAATGTAATAAAATTATACTAAGAAAAAACCACGAGCAAAGATCTTTTGTATTATATTTCTCAAGAATTTTCACAATTACAACAATATTCAAAAGTATCTAAAAAACATGACTTCGCATAGTGTATGAGATCCAAGTTGTAGAGTCTTAATTGAAAAGAACTTTCAAAATATAACAATAAAATCGACTTCACATTCCAACACATATGTGATATCTAGCCAAACCTAGAATATGTAGAACCTATATGGAGGGTTTTAACATCTTTAATCATCAACTTAACATTTCAATGACCTAACCATATTCTTCGAGTCTTTGCCCATTGTGTTGTAGTTGGTGACTCCTACCTAGACCAGTTTGAAATCACCCTCCTTTGTGCTAGTGGTTAACCGTTATGTGGGATTCGGTAATGATGCCATGGGTGTTGGAGTTGTGGTCACTCTATTTGGTGTCGTTGCCTCCAAGTTGAAACATTCTACTGTGGGAGTCGATACTGATGTCCTGGGTGTTAGCATTGTGGCTGCTCCGTTTGGTGTCGTTGCCTCTGCTGCCAATGGTGATCCTGTTGCAGGTGCTAAGGTCCCTCCCAGACCTTCTTTTGTTGGTGGTGAAGCTTTGCTTGCGTGGCTATATCTGTTGCTCATCTCCCCAAGGGGATTTATCCTCTTCCTTGTGCCAAGACCTCCCTTGTAGTGGTCTGTGGTCAAGAGGTTGTGGAAAATGTTGATTTCTACCCATGCTATGTGTTGGCATGCAAATTTGTTGGGTTTTGACCTTCTCTCTCGGACCTCCATCACTGGGTGAGTGATTCTTGGAAGCCTTTGGTTGCTCATTAAATTGAGATTTGCCCTTGTGTTAAAGGCTTTTTCATTTCTTCCTTTGCTTCTTCTCATTATTGTGATTTGGTGCTGGGCAAGTTGTGTGTTTGGGGAGTTCTCTCTCTCTCTCTGTCAAACCCTGGACAACTTGTTTTAATCTTCTTACTCAACCACTTGATGTGTGTTTGGTATGGGTTCGCCTTCCTAATCTTCCCCTTCGTTTTTGAAAGCATTTTTTTTACAAGGCCATTGATAAATCTATTGGTCGATTTTTTAAGGTTGATGATTCCACATCTACCATGGGTCATTGTACCTTCGCCCGCATTTTAATCAATATTGACATCTCAACACCTCTCCCTGGAAATGTGGTTCTTATGGTTGGGGATAGGCCATGGACTCAATCGTTGGATTATGAGGGCCTCCCCTTTCATTGTCGGAGATTCTTCTTAATGGCTCACTTAACTTTGAATTATTATCTCTCACGTCATAGAGGTGTTGTTGCTTGGTGGAAGGATGCTACTGCTACTCACTTGATTGTCGAAGCTCCTGATTTTGATTTTGATGACTCCTCCTGGGATGAGGTTGTGACTCCTATTGTTTTTGAAGCTTATGTTGACCCTCTCGTTACTACTGAAGTTTCCTCTTCTAACCCCGAGGCTTCTACACTTGTTGCTCCTATTCTATAACATTGATTTTCTCCTGGTGAAGCTGCTCTGGATGTTGTTTTATAGCAGTCTACTGCTATTGCAAATAGAAATTTTGTGGGGACCTCCCTGCTTGATTCTTCTTTTGATGTCCCTAATAGTAGTATTACCTGGACTATTGTTTATCGCAGGTGGAAGGGGAAGTCCTCCCCACCCCCCCAAACCCCTCTGTGTCAAGTTTTGGGTGTTTCACCCCACTCTTGAGTTGGTTTTGGGTTGTTGTTGGTTTGGTAGGCGTTTAACCTTGATTTGTTTTGGGTCAATATCCTTGTTTTGGTTGTCTTTCTTTTGCCGCATACGAGCTATTGTAAAAGGGGCCAACACCCTTGTTTTGTTGCGTATTTTAATAAAAAAACATTTCAACGACCTTTGACCTTTTTTTTTGTGAAGATTTTACCTCCATCATATCTCTCATATTTACAAAACCATTCATTGTGGTGCTTCTTATGAAAGGAAGCACTTAAGCCAATCAACCATGCAACATGACATTAGTGTGTTCTTCTATTGACTACTATATATACCTTGCTTCTTTAGTAAAGTTATTTTCTTTTGTGGAAGAGCCATCATCAACTAATTTTTTTCTTCCTTTTTAAATTTGCATAATTCTTAAAATACCCACTTTTACTATAATTTTCAAATTTCTTCATAGATATTCCTAGATATTTATATTTACCCTTAAGCTTTGACTGTCCATCAACTATATTTAATTGGCATATGATTGTATCCTCAAGCTTTGATTTGGTTGTTGTACAACTTGAGTTGGCCTAGTGGTGGATAACTTGTGCTCTTGAAAGAGAAGTCACAAGTTCAAATCCCACAAGGGGGTAAGGTACGTATGCCTCGTTTGTAGTGCAATTAGGTACCTCTTGAAAGGAGTACGAAGTAGTCCCATATTGCTCTAACCCATCTATAGACCCATATATAGATTGTTGGCATCATGGACTATAAAAGATCCTTTCCTTTCCTTTCCCATGAATTTGGTACATAACATTACAAAATAAATATTTTTTATTCGTCATATCAACTTGGAATTAGGTCAATTACTCTATCATAGAGTCACCATCATGCATCCTAAGCACATAGAACGTCTTACATAGAGGAACTACTTTTAATACAAAGACACCAACTCATCCCATAGTTCCTTAGCAATTTCTTCTTCTTTGAAGCTCAACAATATTAGATATGTAAGGTCAAATTGAACTCTTCACCTTCATATCAATTTTCATCTAGTCTTCTATTGCTATACTCGATGGCTTCTTTCTTGCCACAACAATCCATTATCTCTATCCACAAGATGGTCTTCGATCATAAACTTCTAGAACCCATTGTTTTGGACATTAATTTCTCCACATTCATTCTTAATTGTTTGCCATTTTCATCCACACAAGAGATTCAACTACTCAAAGATCCTAATTAAGAAAATGTTTTACAAAGCCAAGATGTTATTGCTCCCAAATAATTAATTAAACTCTAGATTTGATTTAAAACATGAAGAGAAAATATCAATAACCTATGTGGGATAAATAATGCTAATCAAATATTATGTAATACAAAAAACTTATGGCACACTTATAATACAAGAACAAAATTTATTTTAGAATACCCTTTCAAAGAATATAATAATAAAAAAATAATACTCGGGTAAAGTACAGACCTGTGTCCCACTTTTGGCTAAGTGGGACACCGAAAATGAGTACCACTCGGCCAAATCCGCGTGGCTCCACGTGGAGCCTACGTGGAGGGAAGGTGGCAGGGGGCTTGACCGAGTCCTACTCGGCTAAGTACCACTCGGTTGTGCTCCCCCTTCGTATATACCCCTCGTGATCTCCTAGCCCCTCATTTCTACAACGAAAAACTTGGAGCGGGTGAGGGGCTAGGACAACCTTCGGCCGATTAAGGTAGGGCCGAGTACCCCTTTTTTTTTAAAAACAAAAAGGTTTTAAATGGTTTATATATATATATATATATATATATATATATATATATATATATATATATATATATATATATATATATATATATATAGAGAGAGAGAGAGAGAGAGAGAGAGAGAGAGAGTGAGTGATGTAAAATATAATTTTTTTTCATGTTTTGTCAAAAAAATTTATTCTCTACAATCATTTAAGTTAAAATTTACTTTTCTTTTGAATATGAGGAATAATTTAAAACTTCTTGAAAACTTAAAACTTCTGCAACAACTTTCCCATGATCAAATTATGCAAAACATAACTTGGATAGAATATGCATTTAAACCCCTTAATCTACCCCTTTGACCCCTAATAGGACTACTATGATATTAAGACCCCTTAATCTACCCCTTTGACCCCTAATGGGGCCTATTATCACATAATAGGTCGTATTACGACATAATAGGTCCTATTATGTGATACTAGGTCCTATTACGACATAATAGGATATATTATCACATAATAGGCCCTATTATGTCGTAATAGGTCCTAGTATCACATAATAGGCCCTATTATGTCGTAATAGGACCTATTATGATATTAAGACCCATGTTTGACCCCTTAAGACTACTAAGACCTCTTTGAACCCTCAAGACCACTATGACCCCCTAAGACCCCTATGACCGAGCTTAAGACCACTAAGACCTCTTTGACCTCAAGTAATAGGTCCTATTACTAGGACCTATTGTCACATAATAGGTCCTATTATGAAATAATAGGCCCTACTATTGTCGTGATAGGGCCTATTATGACATAATAGGCCCTATTATGTGGTAATAGGGCCTATTATGTGATAATAGGGCCTATTATGTGATAATAGGGCCTATTATGTGATAATAGGTCCTCTTACGACATAATAGGACCTATTATGTGATAATAGGTCTTATTATGTGATAATAGGTCTTATTATGTCGTAATAGGACCTATTATCACATAATAAGCCCTTTTATGTCGTAATAGGTCCTAGTATCACATAATAGGCCCCATTATGTGGTAATAGGACCTATTATGATATTAAGACCCAGGTTTGACCCCTTAAGACTACTAAGACCTCTTTGAACCCTCAAGACCACTATGACCTAGGTTAAGACCCCTATGACCGGGCTTAAGACCATTAAGACCTCTTTGACCCCAAGTAAGACCCCTTAAGACCCCTAATACGACCTATTATGTGATAATAGGTCCTATTATGACATAATAGGTCATATTACGATATAATAGGACCTATTATCACATAATAGGTCCTATTACGACATAATAGGTCTTATTATCACATAATAGGTCCTATTACAACATAAGAGGGCCTATTATGTGATACTGTGGTAATAGGACCTATTATGTGATACTAGGACCTATTATGACATAATAGGGCCTAATAATATAATATAATAGGCCCTATTATGTCGTAATAGGTCCTAGTATCACATAATAGGCTTATGTCATAATAGGACCTATTATCACATAATAGGTCATATTACGACATAATAGGACCTATTGTCACATAACAGGCCCTATTATGTCGTAATAGGTCCTAGTATCATACAATAGGCCCCATTATGTCGTAGTAGGGTCTATTATGTGTATTAGGACCTATTATGTGATAATAGGTCCTATTTCGATATTATAGGACCTATTATCACATAATAGGCCCTATTATGTCGTAATAGGACCTATTATCACATAATAGGCCCCATTATATCGTAAGACTCTTTAAGACCACTATGACCCCTTAAGACCACTAAGACCTCTTTGAACCCTTAAGACCAAGTTATGACCCCTTAAGACCACTAAGACCTCTTTGACCCCTTAAGACTGTGCTATGACCCCTTAAGACCACTAAGACCTCTTTGACCCCTTAAGACCGTGCTATGACCCCTTAAGACCCCTGTGACCGGGTGTAAGACCACTATGACCCCTTAAGACCAAGTTATGACCCCTTAAGAACCCTAATAGGACCCCTTAAGACCCCTTTGACCACTTAAGACCCCTTTGACCCCTTAGGATAAATGTTTACATGTATGGGTGCAATTTTTTCATTGTTTATATAACACATAATTCGTCTCAAGTTTAGAATGTTAAATAAACACGTGTATATGAAAATTGTAATTTTTTTCAATGTTTAGAATGTTTACATGTATAAATGTAATCTTTGCAATGTTTATTTAACAACATTTGATTCGTTTAAATGTTTAGTATATTTTTAAAGAAGATTTGTATAATGATTCATCTTGTTTGTAACATATCTATATGAGTTCTTGTTTTTTAATTTTATTTAATGTATGCACACATGCAGATTCATATATATATTCATACATTTGACATCATGGCTTCTAGTGGTTCTGATCATCATTCTTCCGAGCAGAGTGTGCATCCTGATCCTCAACAGACCCCACATAGGTCTGCAACTCCAGGCAGTACTCCCGAGGATAGGGAGAGTGTTTGTGCACAACTTATTGTCAGATTGCAGGCCGCTCTAGCGAAGCTAGAACGAAATTTGTAAAACAATCATGTCCTTCCCAATAGGGAAAAGTTAGTTTGTGTTCGAGATGAGCTTATGCGTATCATTGGCTTGCCCAATCATACAACCCATATGACAACCATCATATTGATCACTTTTATGCCTCTTTATCCCGCACTGTCTCTGACACTGCTAAATGGAGACAAGTAGATGGGGACGTATCCTCTACGAATGTCAAATCCATGTTCCCCTTTTACATGGATATGAGAGTCGTTAGAGGTTATCGAGTCACTAGGTGCGAGGATGATCTTGTCGCATTGTTCATATACCCGAGATGGTTGGTGGCACATCATATGTGGCCGCAAAAGGATGAGCTGCCATAGTATTTCTGCAAATAATTATTTGCAGAATTTCACCTAGGTTATGATGTTGACTACACTAATTATCCATAACATGTTGGCCAAGGTAAGGGGAGATTTGAAGACAAATTCAGACACCTTGATCTACCACAACCTCCTAGTAAGAGGGCAATAGTGGGTCAAAAAAATTTGGTTCTTCGAAAAGGTTTGGATTTTGCCACAGGTGGTGCAGGAGATATGGCAGTTGAGGACGCGCGAGTTGACATGTATTCTAGCATAGCCACCATTGCGACTCAGGTTGATGAGATGACCTTTAATCGCATTGGTAGATATATGATGCGTTCTCATACCACACCTACTGTTGATCCTTCAGATGGATTTTATGATCCTTATATCCGTCATGAGCTACTGTCGTCTGCGTAGATTGCACAGTTACCTGAGGATCATTTGCAAGAGATGAGCTCCTTTTTAGTGAGTGATCTTGTTGATTCATATCAGGCTTTTTCTACAGTACTTGTTATCCCTCCCCAAGAGATTCCAGAGTTTATTAGACGAGTACTCCACAGACCCTCCACTAGTAGCAACCATGGAGGTGGAGATGCATGGCCAGGTGGTAGTTCGAGGTAGGAGGATATTTTGATACCTCCTACAACTCCTCCACAATAGACATGTGTTGATCCATAACCTCCTTAGACTACAATTGATCCTACACCACAGACACCAGGAGTTCAGAGAGGAGGTTTTTCATCTCTTCTTATGGATGAGGGTATTGATCCAGATGCAGTGTCATTACACTCTTCTGAGATATCTGGCATCAGGCGTGCATTAGAGGAGATGAATAAGGTAAGAAACCAAATTTAGAATTTGATTTAATTGTATATATATTACAGTTTAGAATGACATATTTAGAATTTAGAATGACATATTTTTTGAATTTTTAATATATTACAGGATATTATGATGGTTCTGAGCTATAGAGATTTGCAGGCATTTGGTGATCCTATTCATCATGATACACAAGTAAATTTATATAAATATATTTAAATCTAAATTCATGTGTGTCTTATTTTTTTTCTTTTACATATATATTTAGTAAATAACTGTACATGTACACACATGTTTGTACACTATAATTTTTCAACATGGAAATTGTGTACAATGTAGGCACCTCGAGCAAGCGATGGATTAGATCAAGGATCGGGTCAAGGCACAATATAGAGATATATTGTTGTACATGCTCACTTGATATATTCCATATACATTTGTAGATCAGATGTTTCTATTACACATGTTGTGGACATTTCTCTAGATACATTGTGGAAATTTCAGTCATTTTTATGTACTTTTGTAGACTTATTTTAGACATTATATCTAGACATTTCATTTGTTACTCACATTTATTTTACGTTTATAAATCATGTTTTACGTAGAGTTTATATCCAGTCCTAGTTCAAATTAAACATGAGTTCAAACTCTAGTTCAAATATAAAAGTATGAGCTACAAAAACAAGTTAGATAGCCTAAGTTAGCTCCTGATACATATAGTTTGGATCCTCTATCTTTTATTATCTCCAAAAAAAATTCATGTTCTTCAAAAGGTAGCCTCCGCTTTTGGTTGTCACGTCCTTTTTTTGGCAATGTCTCAAATTGCAGCTTTGTCGCTATAACCAAGTGACTAATGTAGAACTGTTTTTCCAGGCATGTATTCAATAAATTGAACACCATTTTTGTCTATCTTAGTTTGCTGATAATAGGTGTCTTCTCTAACAACTGAACCAGTTGGATATGATTGTACATCACCGTCTACAGTTACTTTTGGCAATTTGAATTTTGCTTTCGTACATCTTAGTAGATAATAATCTACACCTTCCACATTGTCAAGATTTGCAACCACAACAAAAATATCACCTATGTATGTACATCCAGATGACACCATATAAATTTAAAACAAAAGTAAGATGTAGATAAAATTTGAACATCACTATGATCTAAATTAAAACTAAATTAAAAGAACATGTATGCACACACGCACCTGTAACGACTAAATCATAAACACGTTCATAATCAACTGAATATATAGGATCATGAATGGTCATTTTCATCATCTTCATAAGGAGGCATTCTGATTAACTCTTTCATATCCCATTGTGAGACATGTCTATTTGCAATATTCTCACATTGACTCATTGGATTGTCCTCAACACAATCAGCACAAAAGCATGATTTTTCTCTTACTTGAATCAATGGAGGCTTGTGGTGTCTTGTAGTCATCACTTGATGTAAACTTCTAATACCGAACAATTGTTTAACAATTGTAAGGATTAGATCGATCAATACATGTTACAAATATGAAATAAAATTTCCACATTTTTAGATCAACAACTTTAGGATAAAAGTGAAATGCAGTTGATGAAATTTTTTAAGAATTCTTGAGAACAAAAATATTTTACCTTTCGCTTCCCAAAAATAACATTTGTTGTATGGTGTGTCCCGACTAGCTAAATGACTTTGACACCATTCAACAATTTTGTTTGAATTCTCTATGCTATTATTTACATAAAAGAACTTAGAGATGTTGTTATGTGCACTTATTTTTAAATGAAATTATATTAAGAAATATATACAAACAAATTGAAAACAAAATTAACAGTACTTGCAAGTTCATGTTGGTGAAGTGCACGCTTCACTCATGCTCCTGCTCCATCGTGCTCTCCTTTTCCATGTCCACTTTCAAAAAAGTTCCACAGAAACTTAACATTGTGTCTAGCATGTTGCATGGATAGCCAATTAAAGGCTTTTGCATATTCAAATTGTCTTGCTCCATAAAGTTGTATGTCATGTACATGTACTATTGAACATTTAAAATAAAATTTATCAAATTGAAATCAAATACAAATTTACATATAAATGAAAATGAATTGAAACTTATGTACTCAGTTGCACAACCATCTAACCAAATCCAGTGTTGCGAAACATTTATCCCACAATTCACAAGATCTTCAAAAAAACATTGCAAAACAATGAGCTACATAGCTCCTATCATGAACCTTATCATCGTTGATATAGAAATGAACCTCTTTGATGATAATGTGTTCATTTGGATCAATATAGTTTTCTACCCCATCTAGATCAAATTGTGTGTGTCTATAGGTCACTTGCACAAATATTGCAACTTGATCAAGATGATAATATTGAGCTTGAATATGTGATTGAGGGGCAAATGTATAGTTCTCGGAGAAATCCACAATTGAAAGAATACAACCAAGTGGAAAACAATTTTTGGAATCACGAAATTGTTTAGCTTGCCATCATGCATCATGACAACGTTGGATATGTGGATAAATCATAGTACAAAATATGTTCATAAAATCAAGGTAGGGCAATTCACTCTCCTTCAATGCATTTTTTTTGGATTCATCTCCCGTCTTAGTTCGATATGTCTCATATTGAAATCTCTTCCACAAAACTGGCATTGAAACATCAATATTCTCAATTTGTAATGGAAATTTTTGCAAATCTCCACAATCAATGCATGTACTTTTTATACACCGTACATTGAAGTCGTCTAAATCTTCTGATTTATCACATAAAATTGATTTCACAAATTGTGTCGTACTTCCAAGGATGACCATATCTGGATTAAGTAATGCCATAACTTTTTTATATGACTCTAAGTATAGATGCAACTCAACATGTTTTTGATAGTAACAAGTTTCACATACCTTATTTATGCGTACAAAGCAAGGGCGCAACCTCTCAAACATTCTCTGACATATTTTCACATCTGAAAAATTCTTCCTTGAATGCTTCAAATAGTTCACTTTGTGTTGTATCTACAAAATGTTTAGGATGTGAAATCTTCATATCGGTCTCTTCATCTTTCATCTGTATAGTGTCCTTTCTATTGGAAGAAACACGAGAGTGGCTGGTCCAATATTCAATGACAAGTCTTCTTACATCTTCAGAAATTTTGTCTTTTCGAGGAAGTCTACAAATATTTACCCAATTCATTTCAATGTTTTCATCTAACATATTTCTCCTCCTAATATATATTTGAGCAGTTTTTCTAGATATATTCAGTAATTGTTTTAACTTGTCTTTTATGTGAGAACCTCTTACTAGAAATCGTAGTCATCAACGCTCTACATGCAACACTTGAATCAGCTACTCGACTTGTGGTATTAATAATGTTCAATGCATCTTGCAAATTTTCAACTATTGTTTCTTTTACATGACCTCCTGAGCTTTTCCTATTATCAACACCCAAGAACTCCAAAACATGAATCATTTATCTTTTCCTGAATAACTTGGCAAATAGTTATGCTCTCCCAACCACATATTTCTCTTCAAAAAATTCCTCCCACATGTTTTTGCAATGCAATTTAATTGTGTTTTCAGGTACCATGTGTTTAGATGTTTGACTGAAAAGAGAATCCTCATTCATCTCCATCAAATTTCTCATGGTAGAAGAAATATTTGTCCCTTGACTACTACTCGGTCGAGTCCTCCTATGTGGCATGCTAAGTGGTTGCCTACTCATCAAAAAATACACTTTTTAAGAACTTTCAACTTCTGCAATGAATTTCTCAATAAAAAAAAACAATCTAAGAAAACTGAAAATACCTTTTTGTAGAGCTCGAAGTCCGAAATATTTTCATATAACTTTTATAGTATTTCGATTAGAATTAGTATTGTATATGGTGAAAAGTGATGATAAACTATTGTAAAACCATAAAGATTCAACCACAAACAATCTAAGTCCTACAATGAAACATTCACCAATACCAATAGAGATACCTAATATCATGTAAATCAACAAAATAAAGCAATATTACCATTCACGTCTACTAGGGTTTCAATCTCCATTGTCTTCATATCTCCATTGATTTTGCTTAATATATTTGTTCTCAGATTTTATGTGTGCACAAGAGCTCAACAAAGAACGAAAATGTGGTTGATAGCTTGATCGCAAAAAGGCTTGATTGCATAGGATCGATTCAAGTATCCAATTAGATGCATTAGAAAATTCGAGTCGATAATGAAGAAGAGTATCCTCTTATATAGAAGACACTATAAGAAATGGAGGGATAAGATTAAGAGGCGTAAAAAATAAATGGTCAACTAGGATTAAAGGGTAGGTAAAAGAAATAATTAAATAATGAGAGGGTAGGTAGTGTAGGAATTAAGAGATGAATGACATGTGTCATGGGTAGAAAAGGCTAATTAATTAATTAAATAAATAAAGATTCATTTAAATTAATAGAGGAAATGGGATCAATTAAATAAATAAATAATATTTATTTAATTTAGGAGAATAACAATTTAAATAAATAAAAGTATTTATTTAAATGAGGAGAGGCTTATAAGAGGATAAATGAATTAATTAAATAAATAAAGCTTTATTTAATTAATAGAAGACTTAGGCTAAAATAATTAAATAAATAAAAATATTTATTTAATTAGACAGGACAATTTTAGGTGTCTACATTTTGCCCCTCTTTGAGACAATGCAGCTTGTCGTGTTGTTTCAAAGAAGATAAAATAAACTGATACAAAGTTGCCCCATGACGAGAATGATATGCCCCCTTGAGAGATTAGATGAAAATGTTTGAAAAGATCGCATACAATCTCTCGATAAGAAAGAAAGGTTAGAAAAGACTGACAAGATAGGGTGATAAGGTCATGTAGGAAAAAGTCTGACTCAAGAGGAATCAACAAAATCGTGTCTGTCTTAAAAGGCCAAAATTGATAGTTTTGTGATGAACATACGCTATCAATTGGATAAGCTACTGAGAGGATTCACTCAAACAGGTGCACTATGGAAGACAACTGAAAACAAGGCTAGAATTGACAATTTTGTGATAAACATACGTTGTCAATTGGATAAGCTGTTGAGAGGATTCACTCAACATGTACCCTAAAATAGGTAGGTTTGCTAAGTTGAATATATGATAAGCTATTGAATTGATAAAATATGGTACCAATACCAATAGAGATACCTAAGATCATGTAAATCAACAAAATAAAGCAATATTGGCATTCACATGTCTACTAGGGTTTCAATCTCCATTGTCTTCCTATCTCCATTGATCTTGTTTGATATATTTGCTCTCAGATTTTATGTGTGCACAAAAGCTCAACAAAGAACATAAATGTGGTTGATAGCTTGATTGCATAGGATTGATTCAACTATCCAATTAGACACGTTAGAATGCTCATTAGAAAATTCGGGCTGATAATAAAGGAGAGTATCCTCTTATATAGAAGACACTATAAGAAATAAAGGGATAAGATTAAGAGGTGTAAAAGATAAAAGGTCGACTAGGATTAAAGGGTAGGTAGAAGAAATAATTAAATAATGAGAGGGCAAGTAGTGTAGGAATTAAGAGATGATCGACACATGGATGATCGACAATCCATCACCACTGGAGTTTCCAACTTACCATCCAATGCCCAAAGAATCCAAAAAGTTTATGTCCTAAGTTCAATGTAAATGACATCAATCGGACAGCTAGAGATCACATCAAGATATTTGAAGACCTCCTATGTAATAGGCAAATTGAGTATGGAGATGCTGCATGTAGACTCTTCCCATACTCTCTTGGAGAAGAAGCATATTCGTTGTTAAGTGCATAAGCAGGAGGAGGAGGAGGTGGCACATTGTGAGCCATCGTGCTTCTTGAAGGTTGGAAACTTGATTGAGTACTTGATGAATTGACTTGACTGACTGACCGTGCAATTGCTTGGATACTTGTCTAAATTGCTACTTGGACTTGTTCTTGAAGGGATGGAGTTTGTGATGAATCAGACGTATCTTCTAACCTCAAATCAGGTTCTCTCGAAGTATTTCCTCTCAGCCCGCTTCGATCTTGAAGTGACCTATAATTCAGTCAACTCCTTTGTACCTGGTGTAGATCTCAACATCCTTTGATGCTTCTCAGGCGAGAAAGAACCAATACGCTCCAGCGTGAAGGTCTTACTTCTTGGGGATTACAATGGGTTCCTTTGGTTACAAAGTTCTCTGGTAACAACTCTTTGACGCTCTTCAGCCCTATCTACTTCTTGCTCCAACACAATTCTAACTCTAGTATACTCAACATCACTTCTCCTTAGGTTCCAAGCAACTGCAAGTATATTAAAATTACAAAATATTGCGAGTAGGTATACTAACATTCGAGAAGAGTCTGATTCGAAAAAACAAAAAAAATAGTAAATCATATCACTAAATTTTTAAAATTATATATAACACTAGAGGAGAGAGTCCTCTTCAAGAATATATAATTTGTTTTGGGATTGGTATAGATTTGATATGGAAAATATGGTGAGAGATGAAAACTGTCAATTTCAAATAAGTTCGACTTTGAATTGTTATAACGGTGAAAATATACATCGAAAACAAATCTTTCTTTTTTTCTACACTAGCTATGCATGTCGTCTAAAACATATTTCATAATCAGAGAAAAACAAGATTATTTACATATAGTTTTTTGGTGGGAGGTGAAACCCCTGATTTGCAGTATTTTTCAGCAATTTAAAAATGGACTTCAAAAATTTTATAAAAAAAAAAAAATCTTGTTCAAATTTTTTTAAAAAAAAATAGGCATAAACTTCATCTAGTTTTACACATTTCATCAGTTTACATCATCTTCAAATATGAAATAGAAATGTCGCTTTTGTGCCGGTGAAGTTAAACAGTTTTAGTGTTGTTAGTCTTTTCCTTTATAAAAGTGGGACACAAGTTTGTACTTTTACCCACTCATTTATTTGATTAATTCAATCATTTACAAAATACTAAGATATTTCACACCTTTGCTTAACCTTAATCCATATCCAAGTATTTGTTAAGACATTACAATGGGAAACCACTAGGTGGTACAATGCCTATAAAACCAAGTTTTAAATATATCCAACATTACCAAGCTCTCATTTGAAAATTGCTTTTTTGGAAGATAAAATGACAGTTGAAATTGGGGATTTACAATTTGGCTAATAGTGCAAACTGTAAAATGATTTATTCATCACATTTTTACAAAAAAAAATTCTCTGTTAAATTGTTAGAACATTTATTTTATTAAACTTTTAAACTCAAAAATTTGCCACAATATTCTATTAGATCATATTTGCCTAAAATTTATGATTGATAGTTGAAGATGAAATTAATTCACCAATAATATTATATAATTATTAGTTACTTTAGGGTCATATCACCAATTCTGAATAACAGCTATTGATTTTATTTATAATATAATTGTTGAGGTTGTATCCCATGAATTAAAATGTACTCACTAAGCTCCAAATCCCATTGATCATGAAATTGTATTTGGGTTGTTCAAGATTTATAATCTAATAACTGGGGTTAAATTCCATGGGCCAAAATAAATCCAAATTGTTAGATTATTAAAAAAATCTACGGTGGTGAAATATAATTTAGGACCAATTTAAAATATTCAATGTTTGATTTAAAATATTAAGGAATTAAGAAATTATAGACACGAGCACTCCACCTTAACACTTAAACTAGTCAAAAACTGCCACTTCAAGTCCTTACTTTTTCCAAAAGAATTTTTTTTAGGAAATATTTGCCACATGATAATTATTTTATTTATCTATTTTTCGTCAAGATTAGCCAAATTTTCTACAAATTTCTAATGATTCAAAAAAAAAAAAAAAAATTATTTTATTTTCATAAAAAATTCACCAATAATTTTTTTTTTTTAATATAAGATTTGCCAAGATTTTATATCTTTCTTTCATAGGGGTTTCTTAAAATTATTTCTAGTTTTCTCAAATATAAGCTATTGGAAAGGGGAGGCTGCCATTTGTTAGCTACAAAGGCCCTACTTATATAAGCTTCCATTTTGGGCATTCCCATGCATATAATGTTAATTGTCAAAATTTCCACTAAAATTTTAGAACATATTATTGTTTTATAAAGGAAGTAGAAGATAAATCTTAATAGCATTGCAAATAAGTATGTTTAATTATGAAATGGAGGATTAGGTTTATGAGGCAACCCTTAGGACCTACAATTTTGTGGAAAATATATTAAGATAAGGACATGTTATGGATCCAAAACTTTGAGATCTTAACACTTTTATGCTACCATGTTCTAGGAATTTTCAAAGATAGTGAGTTTACTTGAAATCCCAATGGTTATCACAGTATCAAAATCCCAGTTCTACATTCAAGAGCCAAATCCCCTCTTATCTTTTATTTGACCTAATAGTTGTCGTTAGCTCAGAAGGTTAACCTTCTATCCAAAATGCTGTTGGCCTTCCTCCATATCAGGCCCTCACACCAACTCTTTCTAACCCCAAAATACTTTCCTCTCTCGATCCTAAGGTTGATTGGAAGATGAGAGTTGGAACAGAGATTTTCTGATAAGATTCAGTAAGCTCCCCAGCATATCAAAATTAAGCTTTGATTTAAAATATTTCAAAAAATAAGCCTTTGATTATTTGATAAGATATAAGTAAGCTCCCCAGCATATCAAAATTAAAGCTTGTCCCAAGTAAAGGCCTAATCAGTATATCCTCCAATGGTATTTAATGCTTTCCAACCCTCTATCTAAATTCAAGTAAATTTTTGTCATTTTGTCTCAGTATATTGCATTTGAATCTCTCTACAAAATGTGTTCAGAAAAAATTGTTCATCATCACTCTCTACACAATGTGTTAAAAAGCTGTGTCTTCTTTTGCTCCCTGTTAATTGTATTTAAAAAACTGCATAAAAAACTTTGTTCCGCACTCTGTACAGGTTGTTCTTTAGAAATATCTTGAAAGTTTCTACTTCCATTTAATTGCATTCCTGCAAGCTATAGTTTTAAACTACCATAATTTAAAATGTTTTATGCAGAAAAGAACCAAGTTGCAGGAAAATAACAAATACAATCAACAAAGCTCTGAAAATAGTGTACAGAATTATTTCATTATTATGGATAACTTTGTGGCACCTTTACATGAGATTGTTGAGGGTATTCTCCACCTTTGTCTTGGCGAATGTTGCATTGACATCATTCAGCTTTTAGGAGCTCGACCATTTGCTGACTAGTATCTTCTCAAATCTCAATGAAAATACTGCGATAGAAGTTTAGAAAGATCTAATCAGACCATACAAGTTACCGAGGATGCCACTTGTAGAGTCTTCATTATAATACATTAGAAAGATGGCAAAGATTGATGCCAAATAATCCAATGGCTGAATCAAGTTAAATTACCTTTTGTTAGTGCAATAAAATCATGGAAGACTCTTGTTTGGAAAGCGCGCTCGCTAGGTCCCTTCAAAAATTCTATTAAGGTTTAGGGTTTAAACCAGACTTTTAAGGGGTCTATAACCCACAAGGAATCTTCCATGTGAGATAGCTCCATATAATTATCAGGCAATTAAGCACACAAGTAGACCAGAACGAGGAAGGTTAGTCAACAAAAAAACTTGAGAGATTTTATTGATGCTACAAGCATTAATACCCGAAGCTATTAATTGGAGGAACTTCTACCAAAAAGCTTCCAAAGCAAATGCAATGAATAAAGTTTCTCACAGGTGGAACAAATGCTTCATAACAGAAATAAAGTTGCTAGAAAATGAAACGTTGATATAGCATGAGATAGGACCTTGGAAAAATGTAAGGTTGATATGGATTTAGGGAACTTTTGGAGATAAAAAGAACTTTTGAAAGTTGGAACAAAGATTTCTTGAAAGATACCTCGGAAGGAGGCTCATCTGATGAAGAAGCTATAGGGGAAGTAACCCCGATGGACCCAGGTCTTGTTCAAACATATACAGTGTAGCCACTCTAATGCCAAACAAAAGGATACATGTGGCAGTGTAAGGACTAACTAACAAGGAATATAGTACCCACCAAAAATAGACTTAACCTAAGCAAGAAGGCGTCAAATCAGTTAGGATACCTAAAATTTTATAGCAAGCAGAAGCAGGTCTGTCATTTGTTACTTCAAGCTCAATCACATCTGTTACTGCAGCAACTCCAGCAGTCCACGTCCGGAGAGAAATATAAACACTGGGACTGAGACAAGTGGATCTGACCTCACAAATATTAATTTCACTATTTTGAGCCACCTACTCCACCCCTACAGGATCCCATGTCCAATCAGCAGCTCTCTCATTGCTTTAGGTTGGATCTTCCTCAGGTGTGCATATATGATGTTACCAACGTTATTTCTCATCCACAGGTCATGAATTTGGACTTTCAGTTTCCATTTGATGACATACTTTCGATGATTGCACACACACTGCAATGCAAAACTTCACTGTCTTAGCTGATCACAAAATGCTCACCACCAAGAACGGGTAAGTTGATGTCCCAGTCACATTTTGTGCAACATTTCCCCCATGGACAACACAAATTGGTGTAAATTGCTCTTAGTATAGTGGACGTGATGCGATAGTCAAATGGACACTGTATTTTATTATGTATTCTTAGAGTGTTCGTACACATTTCTATATCTGTATATAATACTAATTTTCATAAAAGATTCTTAGCATATCTTTTTCCTATCACAAGTTCTATTAGAAACTGCCTTCTACATCCTTTGTACTCTTTACAGATACATAACATAAAGTGTACAGCAGGGGCAATATCTTTGTGCACTTGCTTAATTTCTAATAGATCTTTATAGCTGCAGAGAATTGCTGCAAATGTGCTCATATCACTATCTTTGTAAACCAGACCTAACTTGCTAAAGGTTTTTCTCATTGACATCTCCAATATATATCTTCCATAAAATCTTGTTCTCATTCCAACCCATCACTGGCACACACCTTAGCTTTCTCAATAAAGTGAACATACTGTCTATGACCATACGGGCATTATTATTGTTACAGAGTATGATGATGAGACATAGTTATGTTTTTTATCCCTTTGCTGGAAAGACATTTTGCTTACCCTAGGCTTGGGCAGAATATTGATCACATACATCTGTATAGAATTTATACTCCCTTAGTGTGCATTTGCTGTTCATAAATAAGACTGGACGTTTGATTCTCTTTCATAGGTATTTGGCATAGTATTTATCATTTTCTTCGAATCTTCAGCATTACATCTATGATAGTCAATTACATTCACAGTGAAAGAAACATCTTTGCATTACAGATACATGGACATGTAGGTGACATCCCAATATGTTACTTATCCAGGAGCGATGAAGATTCTTCAAGACTCCTTCCCTTGGTCCACATCCTCATAATCTAAATCCATTATGCCCATTGACGTATGCTTATAAAGGTTAAGCCGGGGATTAAAAAGTCAATTTCAACATAGCTTCAGACTAACCCTTCCAAATTGCAGATTTATATAGTATGCTGAAATCTATATCGGTTCTTAAGAATAGATGGTCCTGAGCCCTTACAAGTAAAAGATTTATAAATTAAATTGGAGAATTGTTGTCAAGATTCCTCAGATAGAATTGGTGAAGTTAAACATAGAATTTTGTGGGATAAACCTGGATTTTTAAATAGGTTAACCAATTCTGGATAGTCATCCACCTTGTCGTATCCACCTTACATCTGTATAATTTAAGTATGCTCCTATCGGAGATTCATCATGGCTTTCCAAAATGCATTAGATTAATCGGTAATCCTTTTATAGGTTATACATTCTCAATATAAGAAACGGGTCCGTTTTCTTTTTTTGAAAAAAGAAAGAGTTCAGGTATCTATCTTGTAATATGGGTTTAACCTATGGTACAATTGGCTATATCTTTTTCTTAGATATACTAATTGTCAATTTAATTCTGGATGAAGATTACTTTCCAAAAATAGAGTCATACTTGTTCTACATGCTAGGCTTTTAAATTATCCTTCAGTGTAGGAAGTGGTCCAATGCAGGAGACTTGAAGATCTATAATTATAGAGCGACATGTCTTATAATATTAAGAAAAAAAGCTGGTAAAGGATAAATTGGAATCTTAATCTTAATAGAAGTCCTTATTTTGAGCTTCATATTTTCATGGGCTACTTGTGAGGTGGAGCTGGAAATAACCAGCACCAGCTTAGAGGAACGTCTAGTGTATTTTTTAGTAGCCACTCCTCAAATTGTATAGGAGTCTTTTGTGGACTTAGCAGTTCCATGAAATTTTATTTTTTCTATTTCTTTTAAAATGTTGTTAAATGAATGGCAGATATGTGTATTTATTTGTGTTGATATAGAAAATCTTGGTACTAAAATTTGGGGGGAAATGTAAAAGAAGAGAGAAGGAAATATGTGCAGCCATGTGGCATATTTTCCACTACACAGTGGCTGCATGTTTTCAGCTTCCCTATTTTTTCACTACTTATTTTCAATCTCTAAACTGTAGCAATTCCACCATTATAAAAGAATATGTCAAATACCTTATGCTATGAGACCATATATGCTGCTAAAATTTAAGTGGTAAACCAAAATAAACAGCTGCATGGGATCAACATATTAGGGATTTTTTATCCATGTGGCATCATTTGAAGGCATCCACTTAATTCTAGGTAATGTTTGGAAGAAATTCTTTCCTTTCTATATTTATGATGTCAGGATGCATTACTACAGTTTTTAAACAAATCATGGGACTACTAACTCCTAAAAACACAGCTAATTTTTTATGATAGGTACTAAAATTAAATTCAAGTGATGACCTGATTGTAGAAAGCTCCTAAATTTTCTTAGCAACGCCTACTGATAAATTTTAGATAGATCTCCTCCAGTGGACCATGACCTTACTGGATGTGGGCTTTCTAAGCTTCGATAACCAAAGAGCAATACACATATTAGTATTACTGGTATAGGTTTCCTAGGCATTAGTAACAGAACAATTATGAGTATCAAGTATATATTTCTTCAAGCATTAAAGATATACTATAAAATTAGCATTTTCAAGCAATCCTAATTTACAAGATATTCTTCAACTTCTAATCATAGGCCACTTCTTAAAAACTCACTTGAATTTCAAATTCTACTCTTAAGCCTTTTCTTCTTCTTTGAGCAAATATGTTGTTCATGTTGGTGTGAATGTATGTTACCTGACTAGTTTCATATTTAGTTTCATATTAGGTCATATTGTCACTTACATACTTAAGCATAATTAGGTCATTAACTTTTTGTGTCTCATATCATAGGATTAGGCCACTTCAATAGTTTCTTTATTGTATATTGTACCAAACTACCAGTTTCATTTTGGATCTAATAATTTCTCTGGTTTTATAGCATTTCCAATGCCTCTCTCTTGTGAGGAAGGTTGTTTTGGTTGCAGGTGATCCTTGGGTTACTGTACGGTTGATCAACAACTCTTACATGGTATTAGAACTCCAAATCTGCATTTCTCTTTTCCTTTTTTGGAGAATTTTGGCCAAGAGTTTTCATACAATGCATCCTAGTGAAAAGGATCTCACAATAGAGCACTCCAGGAACCTACAAATCCATATAAGGCATCATAATTTTGTAGAAAACTCCATATGAAATTGTACAATTATGCGCAGTCATACAATTATCGTACCCTTGTCTGCCATTTTTGCACAAACTGGAATCTCATAGGGAAAAAATTGTTTACAAAAATCGGTACAACAATGTAGGATTGGCGTTAGCACCCACACCAACCACTGGCACGAACACTAGCATGGTTGTGGGGTCCAACCCTCAGTCACACCCAGCCCCAAAGCGGCTAAATCAGTAAACCACCCAAGAATCTGCCCACCCACAGGATCTAGGTGCCTAGTCACATGGTGACTAGCACCCAGCCCATTTTGTGTTTTTTTTCATGCCCTAAAGGAACAATTTTACAAAAATGGCCATAACTTGGGCATACAGTGTTGATTTTTTGCAAATAAATAGACAATGGAAAGCTGGTTCCAAGTACTACACAACCATCCACTTGTTTTTTTCAAATCTTATCCAAATACCTATTATTTCAGTTTGAAGTCAAATTTTGTAATTTAATTTATCTTTTAGAAAATTTGGAAAAAGTGGGCTTTTTCCTTGTATGGTGAAGTTGATTGCTTGTACTATACAGGGTCTTGCTATTTTTTTCTTTCCATTTTTTTGTATTCTTGTGTATACATGATGGATCAAATCCAAATTACTCCTCTCACTCCATACAATTATTATGGGTGGAAAAAAGAAATGGAGATACAACTAAAGAAATTGAGGATATATCGAGTTACAATGGGTACAGAACTTGAACCAACAACTGCTGCAAGAAAAAGAAAGTGGTACAATAGGTGTGATGAAACCTATGGTGGATTATGCATGTTTATTTCTCTTTATCTCCTTTCTCACATTGACTCTTACACATCACCAGATCAATTTGGACAACATTAGAGAGTTTATTTGGGAAGCAAGATACTTTATGAGGGTTTCAATTGGAGAATGAGTTCATTGGTTTGAATCCTATTGACTTTGATATCCAAAACTTCTTCACTAAGCTTAAATCTCTAAAATTGTAGTTGAAACCATGTGGTATTAAGAAATATGACACCTAGTTGATTCTTTCTATCCTCACCAAAATTGCTCCTAATTATTCAATTTTTGTTTCTATATTTTATGCTACTAAGGAAGTTCCTGGTACTACATTCCATATACCTTCACTTGATAATTTTGCTACTTTTCTCACCAAGAAGAAAGCAAAACTAGTACATATGGGTGCTCTAAAAGCTCCAAAACAACAAGCTCTCGTTGCTAATCAAAGCACAAAAGACAAAAAGGCTTCAAATAACAAAGGAAAGAAACAAGAAAAATAAGGACTTGAAGAACAAAGAGTAAGCCAAGGAACCAACATCCCAAGTTACCCCTCAGTCCTCTTGCCCTTCTACAAGGGAACCACCTAAGAAGGAGAGAAACAAATGTGCATAGCGCAAAAAACTAAGACATGATAAGTCTCAATGTTATAAGTTGAAGCACCTTCTTCAAAAGAACAATATCAAATTGCCTTCAACAATGTCATCTAGTTCATCTTCTTCGACATCATCATCTACACAATCAAGGACAGCTAGAGTGGCTAATGGCATAGAAAAGATGAAAGCAAGACACTTTTTGCATCTACGAGTCTTGAGATGGTTTCTTGATTCTAAAGCTTCACATCATATGACTTCATCACAAGGTATGTTCTCTTCATTTGAGCCTTATACTTTACCACTCATCCTAATGGAAAACAAGTAAAACCACATATTTGAGTGTTCATGGGTAAGGATCTATTGATATTGGAGAAGACACTTTCAATGATGTACTATGTGTTCCTTCCTTATCAACCAATCTCATTTACATCTATCAGATTAAACATATTGGAGCAAGCAAGACCATTAAGTTCACACCAGATTCAATGATTGTTAGAGAGTTGAAGAGTAGTGAGATTGTTGTTGTTGGGATGGTTGATCATTCATCACACTTGTACACATTTTCACATTTTCCCCTGACAATCTTGCAGTTCCTTTGATTGATATTCACACACATGCATCTAGTGTGGATTGCATTCTTGAGGAGAAGTTTAGTCACTTGAATCTTTGTGGTTCTTTCATCTCTGTAGTGTCCCCAATTTATAAATACCCAAATTCTGCCCTAGGTCACAAATTCTAATTAAAACAAAACAGGGTTAGAGATACCTTTTACTTTCATGAAGATACTGCAAACAGTTAGAGATTGTTTCATAATCATGTTGACGTGTCTGAAATCGCATTGCTGCAAACTCCATACGGCCAACGCAGAATAGAATAGCCAACTGATTATCCTACTCTCTCTTGAGATAAGGAAGTCTTTAATGCTGTTTTCTAAGTTTGATCAAAGGAGACTACCTCAAGGTTTCTTTTGTCAAGTCTTGACTGCGGGATTTTTCAGTGGCTTGATGTGTTTATGCTGGAAACACAAGGGGGACTTACGTTGAACTGGCAATTTATAGATAGGTTCCCTGGAACTTTTATGATCTTTCTATCGGATGATTTCGGTTCATTTGATACTGTTTTAATAAGACTGCAGATTTTCTGAATAAAAAAAAAGGGGAAAAAAGAGGGAAGGATAAAGAGAGAGAGAGACATGAAATGTAAATTCTAACTAAAATAGCGAATTCAGTCAAGCAGACAGACACCTCCGGGAAACTAGATTAAACATCACCAGTTGCTCGAGCACAATGTTTGCATAAATCCAATGCAATCTTCAAAGGAGAAACTAGATTTTCATATTATCAAGTACAATATTAGAACTTCCACATTCATAGTATGTATTTGATAACCGAACTAAGCATGAAAGGTCCAGATTAACCATGCGGAAAGAAAGGCAATCAGCCGTTCCCTAATGGTGTGGACTGCAAGGATTCTATCAGATGCTTGATTGAAAAACGCTATGTAAAATAAATAGACATAACTGAAAGATTTCTAAATTAAGTGAAGAAGGAGGCCATGCACTCACAAGGAAACTTGAAAACAGTCTTAATTCTTTGCATTAATTCCTGTAAATTTCTCCAGAGCTTTCGCAACAATCCAAGAACTTCTTACAAAAAGAGGGAAAACCAGTCCCTTAAATAGACTTCAAAAAGGATGAATGGCCTAGAATTAATCTAAACAAGTGGCCTAGATTCATCCATAAAGCATGGCTGCCCATACCCATAAATGGGAAGCAAATATCAACAACCACCCCAAAATGGGCAATAACTACCCAAAAAGGGATAATTACAGCAATTTTGAAATAATCCAAAAAGGTGCATCAAATAAAGCTTTACATTTGTTGACCAAAAGTCAACTGTCACCTTTTTGTGCAAAAATGCACTTTTAAGATTTAGAGGGAAAAAAGCACTTTTGAGAAATTACTCTCTATTTCGGTCTCACACTCCTTTTCTAGAAATTGATCCTCGCCATGCAGGTATTCCCGCCATAAATCACGACCTAATGCCCGTTCCTCGCGAACGTATTCTTGGAACTTGATACACAACTGGAAGAGCAGACTGAATGGAGGCATGGGAGGATGGCGAATTTTGTATTGCATGCCCTCGAGATACTGGTCCACGTGCTTTAAACCATCCTTCCAGCTGGAGCGATTACGCTCAAAGCATAATATGTCTGAATGGAACTGACCAGCAAAAATCAAGTCTTTAGTGGAATAGGAAATCTTATCCGTCCCCAATCTTTCTTCCCAGTCCTGCTGGATTGCATTATCGGACAAGTCGTTTATCCATCTTGAAACCATTGATCGGAGGATGGTCTTACCTAGTTCTTGCATGTTTCCCAGAATCACTTCACATGCATCACTTTCTTTATCAATAATTTCTTTGGTGTCATTCTTCATGGTGATGGTCCAGTACCACTCCTTAAGAACACTAATGCTATGAGGATCTAGGATGGCGGATAATGTAGGAATTTGCGCGTGTGTCCAGAAAAGAGCTCTCATGAGGGGAAGGGTAGTGGCTGCCACTTTGTGCATGTGAAGGGATTCCTTCTTTACCTCCAATAACTTGACTAGAGTGAGCTCTCAATGGAGGGCCATTTCTTTTACTTCCTTAAGGATCTGCTCTCCCTTTTTCTTGATGTCTTGCATCCATTCCTTGATGGCCTTTGCGGTGTCCCGTACTCCTTCAAATTCAGTTGTGGTCCTTTGCGCCAATGCTATCGGGGGAATATGGGATTCGGAGGGATTGTGCAATGGCCTTAGGAGTTGATTGATGTATCCTTCGGCTTGCTCAGCACAGGCCCGATACATGTCCTTTTCAACTGTGATCTCTTCGAGCTGCCTGAGTACATTTTGCACTGAATCCTTAAATTCTTCCTTTTCTTGCTCTTTAGTGGCTCGTCCGATGGGGACAGTTGTGATGCTATAATCTGCCAGTGTTATCTGATCTGCTAGCTTGTCTACGGGCGGGGTGGCAATATGAAGAGTGCGGTTCCTTTGTTCGTCTTTACTCTAGAATATGCCCTGGGCTTTTTCTTCCCCTTAGCTTTTGCTTGATCTATACGCGAGAAGATATCCTCTAGATCAATGGGTGGTTTGGTGGCGGCCTTGCGCTGGGCTCTGGCAATCAACCACTCTTGAGGCACTGTTTGGGTTGATGATAAGGTTAAGTCCACATTTTGTTCTCTAATGTTCTCAACCGATTGACCACAGATTCGTAGCTGCCCTGCCACCGAAGGAGTGAAAGAGGTGTGAAGCCCTTTGCTTGCAGCTGAATTCTCCCCTATTTCGCTGAACAACTGCCTGACATCTTCATGTGATGGTCGTTCTTCAGCTCTTTCGAGCTCATGAGTCTCATCTATCCTTTGTTCTCCTTCGACGGTGGAGTCATCTTTGGCTGTATGTTGGAGCAGCAACTCGTGACGGCTCTGTTGAGTAGGTTCATGCACTTTGACCCCCTGGGTGGATGGAATTTCTCCTTCTTCTATTTGGTTACCCAGTTCGGTCAATTCGAGGGCTCTTAGCTCAGTGTCCAACACATCGGGCGTAGGAGGATCATTGGCTTCAAATGCATCGATGTCGCTCTAGGAAGGCGGAGCAGGTATACAATCCAATTCTACAGCATCGTCGGACGAACTGGGATCTTTTGAAGATGAAGTGACCTCTGGCCTCTTTATAGGAATCTTTTCCCTTCTTGTTCTTTTGGACGTCCGAGTCCCTCTGCAAGCCTTAGCCTTCTTCCTTTTCTCTGGTTTCTCAGTTCCTTCCCGGGGTGCACTAGATGTTCCTTCATCTTCTGAAGACTGAGAATCGAGGCTGCCCATTAAGTGGTAAGTGAACTAGACTCCCTCATGGATTAGCCTTTCGATCTGCTGATGCAACCACTGATCTGTGTACCTTGCTGGGGATGCCATGACTGCCTCAAAATCAGTGATTGGGTCCTGGGACCAATCAACGCCTGGCAAGAGATGCCTTACTACTTCAAATTCTCGAACCTGGAGGCAATTCCCTGAATCTGTGAGCTAATCTGGGACCCAATGGTATTCAAAGAGTCGCATCTGCTGCACACTCAGTCTAGAATATTCCCATTGCCTGACCTCGTAGTCATCATAGCAATTCTTCCAATAGTCTTCAACTGATTCCTTTTCTCTGTATCTTCTACCATAGGCTCTTTTTGCCAGATTATCATGATCGAAATATTTTCTTGGAAAATGGTCCTGTAGGCCATAAGAGGCCAGCTCTGCAAGGGACTCCTCTGCTAGGGTAGGGGTCTTCAAGTGGACATCATGGTTGCCTATGATCATAGGAAATGTGAATCCAGCCTGCTTGCTTTCTCGGAGTAAGATGTCGGTCGGGCGTGATTGCCTTGCAACCTCCATAAGAATCACTTTGTCGGTTGGGTACCGTGGAAGTCGGAGAGGGGCACCATCGAAGCCAGCTATTCGGATGTAGAAAAACCTTGGGAACTGAATGAACCAGGCTCCATACCTCTGTACTAAAGTAGTAGCTTGCTCTGAGAGCCTTATGTGTAACCCTCCCTGCATTAGCCTGACCAAGCGCATTGTGAAGGCGTCACTGACGCGTTCATACTGACCAACTGCATAAGCCGGGCTGTTCTTTTCCCTCTGAGCTATATCCTGGTAGTGCAGCTACGGGTAACAATCATAGACCTTCACCTGACCGGGCCCATTCCCGATTTCACCTTTCATTATCAATCCTAGCAGTGGCTGGTTCTTGGCGAACATATAGACCAAATAAGAGGTCATAGTGAAGTACTTCTTCGTTTCGAGCTCAATCAACTGAGTGTGGATGTTATCGCTTATGATCTTGGCCCAGTCAAACTTAGACTTTCTGGCGAAGACCTGCTCTGTAAAATAGAACATCCACTCTTCAAAGTAGTTGGACTTAGGAAGTCCCATGACTCGACTGAGTAAGGTGACCATATCCCCATGTTCATTATGAAAATCACTCCTGGGGGTCTTTTTCACAATTCTGGCGCTTGAAGGCCTTTTCTACTTGAACCATTCTTCGTTGATCAGTGCCTTGCATCGGGCCAGATTCATATCATATGCCCCTTGTGCTTCATCTATGGTTGTAGCTGTGGGATTGTTTGGAAAGGGGATGTCAAATGCATCACCAATGGCCTCATGGGAGAAGTCGACGATGGTCATATTCTCGAGGAGCACTAGTCTGGAATTCGGTTCATAATGTCGAGCAGCCTCTACTACTAATTCATAGTTCTATATTGCTGGAGGAAATCCCGCCGCTTGGGCAATGCCACTTTCCACCATCTGCCTAGGCCTGCCATATGCGTTGGGTGAGAAGACCCGATTCCTGAAGTCCTGAATATCGATATGGCCAAGGTCGGTATCACCAATGTTGTCCCAAACGGTCTGAACCTTCGACTCCCTCAATCCCCCCCTATGATATTGATACTTCATCCTTTCAACCTTACGCGGGATATCTGATTTGGATGCTCGTGAGGTCTCGGCTGCAGAGGGCGTTTTTGATGATTCCACCATCGATTTAGGCATTTATCCTGCACAGCCAAACGCGGATTACGAGGTGATACAAGAAAAGTAATGCGGGTTAGATAGCAAAATGCCCCAGCATGCCGAGATTAATTTAAAATTTAGATCAAATATGGGGCAACGTTTCTAGCTAAAAAGGACTTGATCAATTTTAACCACAGCATTCATGAAGATTTTTTATTGTGAATTTATACTTAACACTTTCAGGATTTTGAATTAATTTCAACAGAGACAAAGCATGAAAAGTTCTCCTAAGTTTGAAAAAAGAAGATGCAATTTCCGGTGAAGCCTTAGGAGTGAATTCTAGATTTCGAGTGCTTTGAACAACGTTTTTATGAGCGAAAGAGATGCAGATTTCAAGAATTCAAGCATTTTGATCAAATTTCACGCATTTGTCTATTCGATTTAAGCATTTTCAAATGATCATACGAGACAAAGCGTACTTACCTGATGAGAGCGGATGGCGAGAGATTGCCCGACCTCGCCGCGTGAAATGAACGGACGATCCTGCAAAGTTTTGAATTCCAACGGTTATCTCTTTAGTTCAAATTTTTTCGCGGTTGTTGGACGAGAGAGAATTTATCATTTTTAAATAGTTTTTTTACCCTGGGCAATTGGCAATTCAAACCTGGATGCTTTGGAAAAGTTTACACAACGCCTTACCTTGAATATGATTTACACAAAATGGCTCTATCTTCGTTTCAAATCTGTCGTGATCTCCTTCGCATGAAATGCAGCAGCATGGAGGGGGTTTATCAAATTTTGAATTTCCCAATCTGGGCCTGCGCGCAGCTATTTTGGAGAAATGGAGGATTTTAAAATTTCGAATGATTTCACCTTTCAACTTCGGACCTTGGAGAGTTTGGAGACCCCTTTGAAATTTAAATTTTGCCTTCCATTCAATCCCAAGGGCAAACTTCGGAGTTCAATAACGCTTTCTTCTTTGCAAGTTTCGCAAATTTCGCGTTTTACATTTCGCGATTTGCGGGCTTCTGGCGAATTTCAGAGGTCACCGCCTTGGCAAAAACTTCGGACCTAACACCTCTTCTTTTGCAATTTGGAAAGCTTGCGATTTTCACCTGCTGGGGCTTTGGGCGTTTGAAGGTTTTCGGAGCACTGGCACTGTTTGCAAGTAAAACTTTCGGACTTAAAAGATGATCCTGCAAATTTCGGAGCTTTGAATGCTTTCGCTACCTTGGAGATATTTTCGGATTTCAACGATTTCGCAAAAACTTCGAACCCCTAACTCGCTGTTGGCAACTTTGGACTAACCTCGAACCTCAACGCACTTCTAAATTTCGGAGCTTTGAATGAATTTAAACTCCCTTTCGCGATTTACAAATAAACATCGAAGTTCAACGCGCTTCTATTTATCGGAATTTCGGACCTCAACGCGCTTCTGGAGATTTATGGAGTTTTCGAGCCTGAGGTATACTTCGCGATTTCAACGCTATGGAGCCTTGGGCGCTTGAAGCGCATTTTGCAAACCTAAACTTGGAGCGTTTCGTGGAGAACTTCAGACCTAAATACCTTCTTTGCAAATTTGATGGGTTTTAAAATATCGCGGCTGGGGTTCGAAAATGGGTGCTTAAAGCGAACTTTGGACCTGGAGGGGTCTTTGCAAGATTTCGCACTTTATATCCTTTTCCGAAATTGCTCCAGGGTCCGAAAATGAGGCGCTTAAAGTGATTTCGGAGCTTAAGGCAGTTTTGGAATACTTTCGACACTTTATGTCCCTTTTTATAATATTCGCTCCAAGGTCCGAAAATAAGGATTTCAAGTGATTTCGGACCTTGAGCCCACTTTTGCAACATCTCGCACCTACACTTTTCGCCCTAGGGTCCGAAAATGGACGCCCAAGTGCTTTTCGGAGTTTGAAACACATTTTGCAAATTTTAAAGAAACTTCGAACCTAAACGTGGTTTCGAAACTTTTTACGTTTTTAGCTTACCCCCCCCCCAGGATCCGAAAATGAAAGCCTAAGGCGAATTTCGGGGCTTGACCCACTTTTGGTGAATTTCGGACCTCAACCATCCTCGTGCAACCTTTCACGTTTGCCATTTATTTCAAATTTCGGAGCTAGGGTCCGAAAATGGAGGTTTTAAGGCGTTTTTCGGACCTTGGAGGCCGCTTGGGAATACTTTGCGTTTTCACACTCTCCAGCTTTCGCCCCAAGGTCCGAATTTGGACATTCTTTAGTGATTTTTGGACCTGGAGCTACCTTTCACAACATTTAAAGGCCTTTCACATTATTTTCGGACCAAATGGGAAACATCAAATTCTGAAATTTTCGCCCTAAGGTCCGAAATTCGGCCCCCTGGGTGATTTTGGCAATTTTAACTTAGTGAAATTTTAACCCCTTTGGGCCAATGGGTCCGAAATTTGGCCTCTAAGGCAATTTTGAACACTTACGTGAAATTTCTGACCTCAGACCAGCCTTCGCTAGATTCCACAAATTTGGATTTTGGAGGCTTCGGAATCCTAAGGCATTCAGGCAAGCTACGCTTTGGTCAGGGAGTTTGATCCTTCATCAGCAAGTGAAAATCATCCTTCATTCAAATCCTTACAAACATTCGCGAGAATAAACCCCATGCAACCCGCTTCGTAGCCCTTGTGCGAAAAACGGCGACTTTGGTCTTCGTGCGACCTTTAGGCGCACTGCTCTTGCTTGGCGGGCTTCGCCAATTCCTACTACCTTACGCTTATCCAAGGCGATTTTTAAAACTTTGAACAAACTCTCGGCACTCACGCTCGAGGGCTAGACTAGCCAGGAGGATTCATCGGCTCACTTCCCTGACATCATCACTTTATGGACCAGTCGCGAACTCGCTCGAAAAGACGCGAAACACTCCACGCGAAACTTAGCAGGGCAAAGACGAAAAGCTCAAAATAGGAAGGGGGACCCTGTCGGCGACAGGGAGCGTGTGCAACGCACAACAAATCATAACTCATAAAAACTTCATTTGGGAAGTAACAACATCAATAAATAAATATATATATTAAAAGTATAAGTTCAACCAAAGATTGCCTAACATAATTTTGAGAAGGTTCAACCATTGGGAAACTAAGATAGGATGACTCGATAGGGTGCCCTGGAGACCCTCTATCCTGGGCCCAAGGGCAGACCTTGTCCCCCTTGGCCTCATGTGGCTCGTGCCATTCATATGAGGTGGCATACTTGGTGAGGCATCTATCACCGTTCCCCTCGATCTTGTCACTTGTATCCTACTTCCTATGGTTGCCTATTCTTTAAGATAGACATTCACCATGATAGAGATTGTGAGGATGGTTTACCATAGGGTGCCCAGAAAGTCCATCCTTCACAGACCCAAAGGCAGTACCCTTCATACCCCTTTGGTCTCATGGGACTCCCCAGTTGTATACCATGAGGTGGCGTGCCTGGAAGGTGACCCCAACACCATCCCCTACTGATAACTTCCTCATCCTCTATCATGGCTGAGAAGCACTCAGATTATAATTAGTTATACAAAAGTCTCAGGTAAAGCAACTTAACTACAGAATATCCATAATCAGATCTATGTTCACAACATATTAAACAATCTTATCAGAAGCCTATAATTTGTCATGAATATGCAGGAGTAGTAACATTATGCTATGTTGAATAATCATAAGCAGCAGTATATATTAATCAGGAGAATGCAGATATAAACATAGCAATTATGCATGTAAACCATACCACAACCAGAATATATGATCGCACAACTGTATGTTAATATCGCAGTAGTTATCCAGTCTCTATCCTCCGATGCTGTTTGTATGAGTGATTGATTGATTCAATGAATTCCTTTGATTGGATGATTTGAGGTATTGGTGAGTTGAGGACTGAGTGATTGTTGATTAGATGATTGATGAGTGAGTGAGTGATCCTTGAATGCTTGGAATGATTTTTCTCCCTTCCCTCTCTTCCTCAAATGAACCTTCTCCCCTTTATATATTCCCATGTGAGGGAGAGGTCACATCTCTTCATCATGCCTGCTCCTTGGCAAGAGACACAACCTATCACAATTTCCACCCTTGAAATAGTACAACCCTTCATAATTCTTGCCTTTTGAAAGGGACACAACCTTATCTACTTCCCATTCCTTCCTTCCTCCATTAATCCTTCCTTGATCCCCATGCTTCATTCCTTTTTCCTTGATCCCATGCTTCATTCCTTTCTTTCCTCCTCCTTCCCTTTCAAATAATCTCTTCTCCCTCTTATATCTCATTTTTGAGAGAGTCGCAACTCTTTATTCCATGCCTTTTGACCATTCATGAACTTAATTACATTTTAATTATATTATATTATATTTTTATTATTTTATGTTTTAATTTATTATTATTATTTATTATTAGATCCTATCTCAAAATAGGGACATTACAGCATGGTTCTTAAGACTTGTGCTAAGCTTCCATCTCCTCCCCCTCTTGCTTTTTCAAAGTTTACCGTTCCCATGGCTTCAAATACTTCAATTCTGCAAGATGTTTCCAGTTTCTATAATTCAACTTTGTGTGATGATTTTTTTATAGGTAACACAAGATGCTTTTGTGAGTCCTATCTTTGGAGGTTTGACAGACATACTTGAGATTATTCAATTCCTCTTTTGATGATAGTTACAACAAACTTGTTATCATGTTATCCTTGTCTTAGGAGATTGTTCTGCATGAGGCTTCACAGTTTTTTTGGACCATTGTGACATCCTTTGCTTCTAATATGTGAGCACGCGAGCAATTTTCAAAGGCACACATTTTGAGACTTCTTCCCTCATTTCTCTACTTGGAGTGTGAGTTTGTTTTTGCATACACCACTGAATTGTTTCTTCCTAAGGGAGAATTTTACCAAACTTAGATCATCTTCGAGCATTCACCATTAGCATTGGAGCTACTTCTTTGGGGGGAGTGGAGTGGAGGGGAGGGGAGAGGGGGTATACATGGCCTCTCTTTTCCTCTCCTACTGGAGGTATATCTATTGTATATTGGTGACATAAGTAATCTTTGGGGAGTCACGTTGAGTTCTCCTCCTTTCACTTGTACATGTTTGTTTGCACTCTCCTTTTTTGGAGAGGATTCTTCCCTACAAGTTCTTCTCTTTTACTCCACTTGTGAGAGATTTGTTTGTACATGGGTACTTAAAATGTCCTTGTAGTCAAGACCCTTCTTGTATCTTTGCATTCTTTCGTGCTCCCTAAGTTGCACTTAAGGAAGGGTGATGATGTGAACATGGTATATTGTCTAACTTGTTTCATATAAGACCCTATTCTCACTTACGTACTTAAGCTTACTTGGGTCATTTACTTTTTGTTCTCATATCATAGGATTAAGACACTTGTCATGATCTTAGCATGTCCTTGGGTTTCATCCTTGTCTTTAAAACAAGTGTTTCTTCATTGTATATTGTACCAATTCCATTTTGCATCTTAGAATTCCCTGGCTTCATAGCATTTCTATTGCTTCTCTCTTGTGTGCGAGGTTGTTTTGGTAGTAGGTGATCTTGGGCTACTATGGGGTTGATCAATAGTTCTTACAATTCATACTATTAGCCAAGTATAGTTTATTGCAATGATTGACCAGGGACTAAGTTCTTAATGGCAATGTCAATGATAAACTTCATAATCCATCTAACACATAATTCATTTGGCCTGAGCAAGAGCAAAGTGAGCTATATACATCCACTACTAAATATTGCCAGAATTCATATTTCTTCTTGGCTAGCATAACCTAAAATGGTTCAAATTCTTTCTCTTGATTAGTTACAAAACAAAATCAGGTATAATTGGGCCCTTTTAGCTTGCACCCAGAAAATTAAGTTTGCACTTTTCAAGTGTTTCATAATATACCGATCGTTCTTTTTAATGGACATACAAAGAAAAACTGAGCTTTGATAAATATTAAATTTCATGATTCTATGTTAGACTGAGATTAGTAAACAAAGTACATATGCACAGATACATCTGCCCAGGAATTTGATCATTAAGGGTAATTCCTTTATATTTAGATTGGGAAGGAAAAAGAATTAACTTAATTAATTTGAATATGAGCGGAGATTTACCTTTGACTATAAAGGACTGTGTATTTGAAAAAAAAGAGAAGAATCCATGCCTGTATAGCAACATCAGTTGATGAAGCCAAGGTAATACAAGATAGTAGTATAAATTGAAACATCAATGCGTGGAAATAAATTGATGAACTGTCACTGGACAAAGAATCCACTGACCCTGTACACGTTTACGACAGTCAAACAAAAATATAGCATTTAGAGATTTCCATCTCAGATGACAAGGAAACAGCAAATGGCAAATGCAGAAATGCCACCTAGAGCACAAAGTGTATCAATCAAGCCTTCATTCCATGTCTTCTCATCTTGCAGTTCATTCCGCACCTTCAAATATCGATGATAAGATTCTGAGACATTAGCATAGTTCATAGTTCTGCAGCAGCTCATAGCTCTTTTAAGGATGAGCAAACTATTCCGTCCATTCACATGGGCACCCTCTATATCTTCCAACTGCATGCCAAGCTCAGTCAGCTTCAAAGTATAAGAGCGTCCCTCAAGTCCATCAAGTGAAATTCTAAACTTCATCACAAGGATACACTGAACAACCCTAAAAGGCAAAATATTCTCAGCGGGAAGTATGGAACCAAATCTTATAAGGAAATCATTATCAGTAGGCCAATGCTTTTGCCCTCCAAGAGGGCTCCAACTTGCAAGGTTGACAGCTTGCTTTTTCCTTTTGTTTACAAGAATCCAACTAAGCCTTATATTCTTAGACAACTCTCCCCAGAGTTTCCCATCCTTCCTCTCACTCTCAATTGAGAAAATTGGTGGCAAACCATCCGCTGAAGAGATATTAACCAGGTCCCCGTCACCCCCAGCTCTGTCAGAAACCACATTGATACTGAAAGGGCAGTTAAAGAACCAACCATGAAGGTCATCTGCACCTGGGATGCCCCACAGTATTTTGGAATAGATTGCTCTGTTTCTGTAATGCACATCTACAATTGAAACAAAGTCAGAAGCTGAAGCAGCATTCAGATCTCCATCATCACTGTCGTAGCATTCCTGCCACCCCTCTTCCTCTTCAGGAAATACTGAACTCCATTCGGCAGCTGAAACCATCTCTTTGGTAAAAATCATAGGGTAGCAATCTGCATAAAACTTCCTAAAACCACCCAACGAAGAAATCAAACTTATTACTTCTTCATTTCTTGTAGAAGGCCACTGTGACCAGCACAGTTCCTCCCAAATGTGTTCTTCCGTTGTCACAGACTTAAAAACAGAGGATGCACATCCTACATTTGCAAGTGTCATGCCATCCACCCGCTTCAAGATTTCATAAATGAGGTCAACATTCAAAGACATGGTCTTCCTACAGAGGCCAGCTCTAGGATTTGATTCAAGATAAACCCAACTTAAACAAATCGGTCAAGACTCAACCACTTACTTGTTTAACCTTCTATCCATGTCTTCCACCTCCTTCAAATAAGAAATAACAGAAACAAGTTTCCAGCCAAAACCAAGCACTCTACCCGCTGATCAGTTTCTTAAAAAGACAATGAATTTGGTTTTGGTTCCAACCAGATACAAATCCTAATGACTCAAACAGGTGCCCCGAAACGGGTTCAAAGTCTAGCAAAGAAATGACAAATTATAGCATTAGTTATAAGTTAAAACTATCATTAGACACAATTAAAACCCTTTGTAAAATTTCAGAACCACAAATTCTACCAGTCTTCAAACTGAGCACTTTAGACGTAGCTCATGAATTTCACAGAGTCCATTCATCTTCATAAATTACCCAACACATTAAAAATGTCAGAAGACAACACCGACATACCCCATCCTTGGCACTACCATACCCAGAACTTACATTCAATTAACTGAACATTATTACCCTCAAAATCTTGCAGGTTAGATATTGACACAAACACGTTTCACACTTCATTTCTAAAGATTGGAATTCACAGGAAAGGTGTAATCTTTTTCATATTCTGAGCACAGAACCCATCAGTGAGACTGAAAGGGGAACTGAAATATTAAAAAGCACAATTCATACCTTGGATTCCAAACACACTATAATATCTTCTGATCCAAGAGTTTAGGGGTAGGATTTCCAGTTGGGCTCCGCATTTTCAAATTGGACCATGCATGGCGATCCAGTTGGGCCTTGTATAACTGTTTGTTTTTCCTTTCCTGTTTTTTCAATTTTCATTTTAACTCGAATTTGACCGTCAAATATAAGTACTATCCGGGGCCGTCAAATATAAGTACTAATATCTTTCTCTATAAGGGAAACTTTTCAGCAGGGGATAAGGCTCACACTTTAGGCAATTCACACCTTAGATGCAACTCATAAGCCTATAAAAAGAAGGCTCCAGTAACTCGGTACTCGGTAGAATGCCTTCTACTTGAATGTATACTCAGGTGGCCGCCTGTGCCCAAGGTAAAGCCTTTTGTAAATGATGATCATAAGGAGGACTCTTCTCAATTCCTTATCTTATGTCCCTATGCAGCTGCTTAAGTCTAGTTTTTGTTTATTTTAAGCAGTGAAGGTGTCCGCATGGGGCCTTGTCTTTAGGACGCATCTATTCTGGCTCCAAAAAGGCAGTACGGAGGGACTAACACGCATGTTAGTCGCGCGTTTTACACCGTTGATTTTTCATTTAATGGTCGCGATTGACTAACCTATCACTAACACGTTGTACGAAAGGTCTGTTTTGGAGCCAGAATAGTCGTGGCCTTGTCTTTAGAGGGTATATTTTAGTGGACCGGCAATGTGTGTCTATATAGAGAATGTGTTGAAAGATACCAAATCTAATGGGTAATAAAATAAAATAAAATTTAATATGAAATAATTAAATCTTTAAAATAGAAACATGTCCATTTTTTTTTTCTTTTTATAGTAGAAATAAAAAACAAACCAAATCCAATATAACATTAAATCTTCTAAAGGGAAACATGGAGTCCATGTTGTCTACAGTTGGCTTTTTGTTTTTCCTTGACTCAACTTTCCCAACTTTCTAGATAAATCTTTTTTCAAGGAAAATAAAGGTTAACTAAATAAATGAACAAATGATTAATTTAGATAGTGATAAGAGTTTGGATTCATAATTACAACATGTATAGAAAAAGTATATGATATTTATAGTGGTCTTAGTTTTAAAGTTAATGATGAAAAATTATTGTGTATGTTATGTTAAATCTATTTGTCACTGTCAAAAAATAATGGTTTTGATTTTTTCAAAATATTAATGTTTGTACAATCTCAAAAAATCATGTAGTTTAATCTAAAGTGATGTAGGGTTAATTGGAGCAATAAAAAATCAATAAGAAGCAACTGTGAATCTAATATCAACATGCATTTCAAAGTATATGGGCATTCTCAATCAAAGTGAAAAACAAATATTCAAATAGTTATAAAAGGATATTGTATCTAAAAAGGATACATTAATTCTTGTTACATTGATACTTCATCAAACTAATAAAATAACAAAAAAGATATGCAATGAATAGCTCCCACATCATAATCAAAATAAGCAAAAACTTCCAAGTAATTTCAACTATCTAAAAAAAAATGAGAAGAGGAGAGAGAATGGTTAGAAAATTCATGTGTAGAAAGTGATATGATAAAATATGCGTGATGTGATAATGCTAAAAATGATTTGTACAAGATGACCATGTGATAGAAACTCCATGCAATGAGGTAATATGATAGTGCTTTGTGTGATATACACATTGTGATAGTGCTCCACACAATGTAGGCAATTTGATCAACACTTTGTTTATGTAATACTATGATCAATCTCCATGTGTTGTGATGAATATTTATCCAATGTGGGAATGTGATAGATCTCTATGCAGTTTGGCAATATAATGTGATCAATCTCCATGTGATATGGAAATGTGATATATATGTGTACGATGTAAACATGGAATACGATAAATCTTTGCATGGTGAGATGGTGTAATTATCTTCAAGTCATATAAGCATATGACACAATAAATCTCCACGCAAAGTGGCAATGTGATAGATTTATGTGTTGCAATAATACGATCAACCTCTATCTAGATCTCTATCTAGCATAGATTGTTATATAAAATCTCAACCATAAAAGTGTTAGTGATAATATATGACTCCTTCAATTGGTTGCATATAATCGATGCAATGAATTAGAGGGGAGGAGAAACAATATTTTTTGATAATGATAAAAAAGTAACATGGTGGTTGAGTAAGATGAAAGCATGTAAGCACATATAGCATGTAAAAAATTATAATTGTACAATAAACATGTAAGATCATAAATTGGTGATAAGCATGAAGGCATAAAGTTGTGCCTAACATAGGCAAGTAATAAGAACAAAGATTGTCCTAAAGGATAGATAAGGTTCATGAAGCATATTTCAATTGTAATTAGTTTGAACCTTAAAACAACTTACTTATAATCCATTAAACTTAAACCAAAAATTAACTTATTTTTGCAAACATGAAACATGAAAGCACAAAGCACAACACACACAAGAACACTATACTTATGCGGAAAACCCAAGAAGAAAAAAACCACGATGAGAATCACACTCACAATATGAATAATTGATTACAATGTTTTAGGTTCAAGGCCGAGGAGCTCATTGCACCTAATTGAACTTGCAAACTAAGGTGCACAACCTTAGGGCAAGATATAAAGAGTTGCACAGGCTACCAAAGGACTCAATGTATTTCGACAAGTATAGGAAATAATGAATTGTAATGAATAAGATTTCTTGATCATGAAATTGTCCTTTAACCACTATTGCAATGCCTCTCCCTTGATTAGACTCGATGTAGCCTAGTTTGACTTAGGGTGACCTTTGTTGTGGTTTGCGTGGCTCTCTATGGTATATGCTTTATGGATCAATGATTATATATGTTGATGTGATTATATGTTGTTATTTATGTTCTAATAGTTAGATGTTTATTGAGATGGATTATATATGTGATGCTAGGATTTATTCATTTATTGATGTTTATTTGTTCTGACATGCTTTGTGATTTATCCTTGACGTGCTTGGGTGAAAGGAAAAAGTTTTTTTCACTGTATGATATTATATGGATTGTATGTGTATGTTCGACAATTTGTTTATGCAGCTCCAGGTACCGAGCATCGACTCCACCTAAATCTTCAAGTCTAAGTGTGCTCTATAACCCAATGATAAAGTAAAAATTGGAGTTATCAGTCAAACCTTTGTCATACCATTGTTCCTACGGGAACAATACCCTATTAGGTAACCTTGTTCATTGTTTGCCAGTCATGTTAGTGTAGGTCATGTTGGTACTTCGAGTGGTTAGTCTTCATCCCTTACCCTTGTGTTAGTGTAATGTGTTTATCAGTGAAAAAGTAGTAATATTAATACTTTTATAGGAAATTAAATATTAATGGTTAATTAATTAATATAGTTGAAATTGTGCATTGTTATATTCAGTTAATTACATTAGTAAGTGATTTAATCTAAGCTATTGTTTAGAAAATAATTTATTAAAAGGGAAATTAAATATTAATTATGGATCTTATGGTGTTAATGGAAATCAAAGGTAATGAATAATTAATTGTTTTCAAATTAAAAAACTTGCATGTGTGGGAGTTACAAGAAAATTAATTAATTAATTAATGAAATTTAAGTGGGGGGTCTTGCATGCTTTTTGGGGGAGTTATTTTAGGGGAAGAAAGGTTAATTTTTTGGAGTTGCTCGTGAAGTTTATTGTATGCAGGAATTTTCTGAAAAGGGGGTTTTGAAAAAGATTTTGTTTGGGAAATCTGCTTTGGGAAGAAGAAAATGGGGAAAATCAATGGAGATCAATTTTGAATTTTTGCAAGGAAATAGTGGAAGGGTTTAAATTATTTTGCTGAAGCTTCTGGATTTGTGTGCATGGCTCATTGTGTTCGGCTACCATGGATCTTCTTGAGGATTTTTGCTTCTGCTTTTGTGCTTGATTTCTAGATTTCCTTAAGAGGTAGGGTTCCAGATTACTTCTCTTGCATGTGGAATTTCTTTTAGTTTTGAATGGAATTTAGTCTGTTGTTTATCTGTAAAGAGAAAATTTAATGGATTGTCTGTTAAATGGGGGTTGTTGGGTTATCGAAGAATCATCAGTGAATCTTGTGATTCTGGAAAATTGTGGGTTTATGAATTTGAAAGTCTTTGAGATCCTTCCTGTAGAAATCTTTATGTGAAATCTTTGTTCTACGAATTCTAATTTTTTGCATTATTATTATGTGTTTTGTAGGGTGTCGTGTCTTACCCACGGTGGTGGGGATTAACCCCACCCACCATGGGCACCCAAGGTGGTGGGATCTCCACCACCACCATGGGGGTCCACGGTGGCAACACCCACCCCGCCCTCACGATATTTTCTCAACCCTTCTACCTGCAATTAATATGTTTAAAACAAAATGATAGTTTATTAAAAAGTTTGTGGATATTAATATTTTATGTGAACAAAATACATATTTATAGATGTAAATACATTTTTATATGTGTATTGTTGTTGATCAAATAAATAGATAAATAAATATATTTTAAACTTTGGATAATGTATATAGTATAATGGATTAAAATAGTTATATTTTGGTTAAATATAGCTAGGTTTGATAAAGATAGTTATAAAGGATTAAACTGGATGTATTTAGATTAATGTTGTTAGATTTGAGTATGGAATATTGTTTGTGAAATGTTAGTTTTATTGTGCTTTTTAATAGGAATTAAAATGAGCATAACAATTTAAATATGGGTTGTTGGAAATTAATGTTAATTTGTATTAATGGATGTATAGAAGTTTATTTAGGACCTTTTGGTGATATGTTAAGATTGGGTTCTTCTATGTTTGGCTTTATGAGACCCTGTGATTGCTTTGATTCTCATCCATTATTGTGGGATACTCGGTTATGTTATTAAATGCTTTTAGGTTCCAGAGGCTAGGACAATGTTGAGTTCCTTCTTTGCATATGGTTTACCATCATCATTTAAGGTGATGTGTTTGGTGGCCTACATGACTTGTATGTTAGTCATTCATTCCTTGTTGCATTGAACCATCTGGTTTGTAATTTTGTTTCTAGCAAGTCAGTCAACCTTGCTATGGTAGAGAGGTCTAGACTCTTGATGTTTTGGGGTGTTGTAGACCTAGCATTGAATTTTGAATTCCTAGGTGCAAGTCAAGGGGGAGTGGCTCTCATTGGGGGTCGGGACCCAAAGTGTTCTCTAGGGTAACTCAATGAGAGTTTTGTAATCAATTGATATCATAATTAATGAATCTTGGGTGGGTAGTTAGTTCACATTAATAAAGATTAATTGTTGTCTCTTTTACTTGCAAATGTTTGTTTAGGTTTGGGGTAAGTAGAGAAGGCCTGGAATAGCGTCCACCAATCTTGTCCCTTCGAAATATTGGTGTGGTCCACTAGTGTTTGTATGGGGGGCGAGGGTCAGGAGAGGTCACAGGGTAACCCAGGATGGGGGTCAGGACCTAGTGAAGACCTACCAGGGTAACTCATGACAACCTAGTGATGACACTCTTCCCTATTGCATACCTAGTGGTAACTTATGTCTTCAGTCCTCTTGTGGGTTGTTGGGGCCTCTGGAATGTGGTTGATTTGTTTGTGAGTCTAGATTATGGTTATAGCCTTGTGAGTCTCTCATGTGTCAACATTCTTCTGATCCTCTTGTGAGTACAGTCTTGTTGGTTCTCTTGTGAGTCATGATGGTACCCTTGTTTGCTTGTCTTCGTCTTGTGGATTTGACTGATACCTCCTAGCATGGGGGGTGGATCTTATGGAACCACATGGTTGGATGGAGTGCTATTCGCACCCATTAGGTTTTGGTTTGTCCTGCTTCATGTTCATGATGGTTCGTGGAAAGATTGAAGACTTTTATTATGTGCTAGATTTTTGTATCGACTCCATTGTTGTACTCATGGAGATTATATCCTTATGAATGCCCTATGATGTATCTGATGATCATATGTATATTCTCATGGCAATGTATTATGTTTCATGGACCTTTGTAAAGGACAGTGTTATCATATTTATGTGGTTTCCTATGCTCTTATATGTTTGGTTAATGTTATCCTTGGGTAACATCGTTGTGGGGCCTTGAGGACTTTTGCTATTTTATTCTTGTACATATTTTCCTTATCATGATGTTTCATGTATCCCAATGCAATGTATGGTACATCTTTAAAAAAAAATATTCACATTTTATTGTTGTTTATTTTGTTTAAGTCCTTTGGGCCTCATAGTGGGGCGTTACAACTATGTCAAAAAAATAATATCATGGCAATCTTCTTTGAATTCATTCACTATCTCAACACATTGTTGCACTAAAGATATGATCATCAAACCTCATCACAAACTAAATTTCACACTTCTACTACTTGCAAATCATTCAAATCTAATTCACAACAATCCATCCACCAAATCAAACATCCACACTTCCATTTATACAATATTACATATTGAAATCCTCAACTAGGTCGGCCACAAATAGAGTATACATGAATTACATAAAGTTAGATACCTAGACCAAAAATGCATAATGCGACCCACCCCAAGAGATAAAGGGGACCTAAACACATCACAACACATTTTCTTAAGTCGATTCCAATGAATAACACACACAAACACTTCACCCAAAGATGGCATCAACTATAATATGTAGAACAACAATGAAACATGTTAACCGGTTGGCCCAAATACATCACCTATTGCAAAATACTCAATGCGGATCTACACACGCCACTGTGAGACCTATATCACAACATTGTAACTCAACCTCCAATGCATATTTGGACCAAAAAGTATGATCCAAATAAGATACACCACCTAAGTTAGCCAGAGACTAACATAGCTGACAACACAAAACAACATAGCTTCACTTACTGATCAAACCAACACTAAAAATATGAACTACAACATTGCACAAACCATATAAACATGTCATTCAATCTGCAACACTTAAGTCACCATAGTGAAGTAATGCAATGAATTCTCCGGACCAGTCCTAACAGACAACCTCATTGTTAGCAAACCGCCACAACCAACTTCATCGACAAAGTAACTAAGGACCTGAAAACATGACAATGTAACATCTATTGAACATGGACATTATATCCAGAACCGTAGGCCATGAACATCAAGAACCAAAGGAATACAAATCATTCTTCCATGAAGACATTTAAATACTCTTTCATGCATATTGAAACTTCCACTAAACTATCCTTCTAGAAACACCTCATACTTACTCAACATCACCACTAGGCAGCATAACAACATATGAACACTCATTTTTAGACCATCTACAACATCTGCAAAACTAGACAATATCAATGACAACCCCACAAGTTTGACATCAATGACAACGCAAAACAAGTTTCCAACAATCTCCCCCTTTGTCATTGATTGCAATACATATACCACCAATTAGCAATAAAATCATTCCAACTGTATCTGCCTCTCCCTTTTTGACATTAAGGACAAAGGGCACAATACTACAAACATTAACTCTCTCCCCAATTGTAAAACTCTCAATCCCCCTTCCAAGTAAAAATTAGATGACCGCAATACTTCCTCTAATAGGGATCGCTACCTTCACTACTCCCCTTGAGAGTAATCACCACATAAATCCAGGAGACAAAATATAAACTGTAATTCTCTTCATGGAATGATGCACCACTTCTAAGCATCTAGTTTAAAGAAAGAGGGGCAATAACCCCTAAATTCTGCTTGATATACTCAAAGGTACCCTTTGCCAGTGCCCTGGTAAATATGTCTACAACTTGATCCTTTGTAGGCACATATTCCAATCTGACTTCCTTCTCTGCAACCTTCTCTCTTAAGAAATAATACTACATGGAAGTGTGTTTAGTCCTTGAATGCATTATCAGATTCTTTTAAATGTTAATTTCCTCCAAACCCTTGAAATTTCCTCAAATATTGACACTAGTTATCTTCTTGACAATTCTCCTTCTTTTGTCTCAAAAAAAAAACCTACAACTTATTTCTAAGCTTCCTCTTGGCTTCCTCCCTCCCCCTTTAACGTCAAGTAGAACTACCAATTGGTAAATTCTATCTAGTCCAAGTTCAACATTGACCTATGCATTTCAAATTGCTAGTGAGTAATAAAATTAGATTCCTTCAAAAGTAACCTCTCTCATACCCATTCTTACATCTTTTGAAACATGTTAAGAAAATTTTATAGGAATGTACAATTGTTTGACTCTATTTCCAAATTGTGTATAATGATCTCCTTTCCATCCTTGGTCACCCACTTGGTTGGAAAACTAATTTTCTAGGATTTGGCACTAATGTGTATCTTATTTTTGAGTCAATTAGACAAGTAATTTGTTAGGGTTTAGGAAGATATGGAGCAAATACGAATTAACAATTATATGCAGATACAAACACACAAAGATGAAGAAAAACACAACACGGAATAACACAGAGATTTAACGTGGTTCACCCAAAATGGGCTACATCCATAGAACACAGTTGTCCAATCTTTTCTTATTATCCAGTAAATCAATACAATACAATTATAATGCCTTATGCATTCCAGCCGCTTATAACATGCAATTTTAGGGCAACATACAAAGTCGGCTAACAAAGAATAACCCTAACCCTAAAGGAATATTCATGTAATCTTTTCCCCGTACTTGTATTCCCGTACTTATACTCGTACACGTATTCTTGTACTTGTACTCGTACTCGTATTGTCGTACATGTACTTGTATTATACATGTTAATTACTCATGTTCTCCTCTTGAAGTTGCGATCCAAAAACTTTTCCCTAGCATTAGTTTTTAGATTAATTCATTAAACCTTTTGTAGGAAACTCTCAAGGTCAACCATCAACTAGCACAAAAGATGTAACAAGTACATGAGTAGATTTACATGCTATAAGCCACTTAGGAAGGAATTACCAAACACATTGATTCCATCACTATTAAAACTTTGTCCTTGGCAACCACTAGTTCTAGGCTCCATGTCAAAACAAAATAAGTCACAACACCTTGAACTACACCCAAATCACTCCTTAGACTATGGAAAAAACTAACTTTAAGCTTAGCATAAACTATCCTACATAGCATAAACTATCCTACATCAAGTAATAAGGAATGGGGAAATATAATATCTTGATTTGCCACTATAAAACTCAGTCTTGAAGTTTTTTTTTTTAATCTCAAGAATCATCAACATATTTTCTCTTCAATATTTACAACAAAAATTATTCAATACACATCAAAACAACTTTTATTTTCAAATGACCCTTATTTTAAAGATAAACAACTCACACAGAACCCACCAAAAATTAAAAGTTTGTTGAATACAAGATTTGCAATCCTTTGTAATAATAAGATTAAAATCTTACCTATAAAACTTTAACATAATAGATACCCTCCCCTCAATTCTAGAGACTTTTACCAAACTAAAGAGACTATTCATGCCCCTATAACTCAAACTCTCATACTAACGTATTGCTAAAATGACTTGTGATTTTCCTATTCTCTAAGTTTCAACGACAAAATGGGTCAAAAAGTTAAGAGGATGGTCCACCATTGAGATCTCAATTTGACTTTTATTTTTAAATGTCTTGAGCTTTAATTTTATAGAGGCAATTTGTATGAAGGCAATTTGTCCCTTTTCATTTTTATAGCATTTATCAAAATTGTCAATGCCTACTAAATGTGGAGAAACAAACACACAGATTGATGTCTCTATCTAATAAAAAAAGTGAAGGCAATGGCTCACCAATAACATATAAAAATTGACCTCTGAAAGCCTTTCAATCTTTTTAAAATACATTTGAAAGTGTGTAAAAGTTCACCTTGTTTCTTGTTGATATTTCAAGTTACTTTCTTTTCTTTTCCTTTTTTGAGATTCCTTTAATAATTGCATTATTACAAATGTAATCATTATTGAATTATTGGATTGCTTGGATCATCAAAGTTGTCAAATTTGAAGTATATTATGAAGTGGTCTGATGTAGAATAAAAATATAAATTTAATAATGATTTTTGATATAAATTTAAGTTTTTTAAATAGAAATTTTAAGTTGGGTTATATATAGTTATTTTTTATATTTTCTATGTTTATTATGAGTGTAATAAAATAATATTTTTTAACTAGAGAAGGGGTTTTATAATCAAACAATTTTAAAAAGATAGTTACAATTAATATTATTATAATAATTAAATTATTAAACAATAAAATAAATTAAAAATTAAACATTTATAAAAATAGAGTCAATCAATTAAAAAATAATAAATAATAAATTATTTTTGAACAAATAGTAAAAAAATAGAACTTTACAGTTATTGATAAATCATAGTTCTTGTGTAGTGACTACTTTTACAATTATGGATTATAAGGTCCAAATTAATGACCACACTAGTTTCGATCTCAACTTGTGAGTACAATGTTAGACTTGTGTGAATATTGTCTTTGTTGTCATTGATGTCAAACCTGGTTATCCGATTAGGACTGGATGGTGTATGTTCTTGAAGCAGTTTTGGTACTGCAATTTTGGTATTGTTGTCGAGCATCAATGGAAGAAAAGGTATGAGATATGATGTAAGGCGTAGATAATCTGTTGGAGTTATTTTCAGAAGATCCTCATCTCTGAAATCCTGAGTTGTGCTTATTTTGGTTTGTACCCTATTCTGGTATCAACTATGTATTTGTTGTATCCATCATGGTTCGTGTTTAGGCATTTGTGGTATCTACATTTTGGAATTAGGAGTTGGAGTTTTGTGCTTATGGGTTCGAGTCTATGGGCCCAGTAGACCCTTGTTTTGTCCTAGTAATTAAGGTGTATGCGTCGGTAAATGAAATGAGTGAAGGAACCATGTAAGAGATAATGTGGAGGCCGACTTTGTTATCATGTTTTTAGTTAAGACTTTATTGGATAACGTGTTGATCTGAGTAGCATATTATTATGTAAATCATTTGTGTTTGGCCGACATATTATCTTGGTGTATGAGCTTACCAAAATATATATACATATAGAAGGTATGAAAGAAAATGAATAGAGAAGAGTGTGTGAAGAGTATGATATAGAAAGAAGAGTGTGTATAATAGATTAAGAAGTGTGCAGATGATAGAGTTGCAGTAAGAAAAGTAGTTGTATGAGCGAAGGAGTATATAGAAGAGTTAGAATGCAAATAGTATTATAGTAATCTTTTACAGGATGTGCTACAAGTAATTGGTTCGGCAGAGTAGTGCAGTAATCCCTTACTCGATTTGTTGCTAGTGATTGTGGGCAATGCAACAATAATCATTTACTAGATCTACCATGAGTTTTGTAAGTTGTTATCTGAGCTTAATCTGAAACTAACCCATGCATTAAGAGATTCAATTTTCCTCGGTTCACTATTTTCTATTGCAATGAGCATTCCGATAGTGAGCCACTTTTTGTAATCTGCCAGTGAGCCATCCAACAATGAGCCACCCCTTTTGTAAACACCATATAACTAGTTATATTATCTTGAGAGCTAACACTCTCCATGGTTTTTTTCATTTGGGTTTTCCACGTATAAAATATGGTGTTCTATTTGTGGTTGTTTTATTTGTTTAGTCTACAGTTTCCTATTTCATGTTGATGAGTTTAATTGATGAAATTAACATATCAATAAAAACTTAAAAATTATGGAAAGTTTAGATTTTGTGGGATTATTGATTCATCGCCCTCTCAGTATTCTGATCCATTCAACCAATTCAACAATTGGTATCAAAGCTTTGGTCCCTTGCTTGAAAGTTTAACTTCTTGAGGGAGATCCTTGTTGGTTGAATCATGGCACTGATGAGTATGATCGCATAATATCATTTGGATGAAGAATTGCAGATAGTTCTTGAAGATCTGGAAAGTGTTGAATCTAAGAATGAAGAATTGAAAGAGAATGTGAAGGTAGCGAATGAGTGTGTGCAGAAGCTAAGAGAACAAATCCAGAAGATCAAGCTGAGACATAAGGAAGTTAACAATCAGTTGAAGCAAGCAAATGAAATTGTTAAAGCTCTGATGCAAAAAATTGAGGAGAAGAACAAGACAGAGGAAATCTTGAAAGAATTAATCAAGCTGAAAATTGAAGAAAATGAGAAGTTAGAACAAGAAGTGAATAATTTTAAGACAAAAAGTAAGGTTCTTGATAGCAACAAACTTTTGGAAGATTTGATCAACATGCAAAAAGCTCATTTAGACAAGACTGGACTTGGATTTCAGACTGGTGAATGTTCAAAACAGAATAACAAAGACAAAAGCAAAGAGGTTGAGGCAAAAGCAGAGAGGAAATCAAAAGATGCATGCAATTCATATTTCAAATCATTCTTGGATATGTGGAGTGTCAGTCTGGTATCTCCTTCTACTAGTTCTGCTAGAGAAGGCTCTTCCTCCAGTAAGAGGAAAAGGAAAGAGTTTGTGTCTACCATTATCCCGGAATTTAAGAAGCAAAAGAAGGATTAGAAGGAGAAAGACATTGTTGTAATTGAGGATCCAGAATCTCATGTGGTTAAGAGAGAAGTGGTTGTTGCTGAGCAGAAAGCAAAAGCATCTGAATTTGATGATGAGTCTAATTTGTTGGAGATCATTGGTAGTACAAATGGGATAAGGAAGATAGGAAATATGTGGCTTACTTCTATTGAGGCAGATAGGATTGAGAATGTTCTAATAAATCATTTGCTCCGAAACAATATAAAGATTGAAGATGTCAGTGACGTGCTTTTGGAATCCCTGTCTAAGATTTTTAAAGAGAAATTGAGTGTGCAACCCGTTAATATAGAAGATTCAGAACAAGATGATGATGATATGCAGAGTATGATGGAGAAGTGCAATGATGCACAAAGGGCTCAATCCATATGCATAAATAAAATAAGATATTGCATCGACCGTGCTAGCAGAGTTTACGGGTACTGTCTTTCATGGTTGTTGCAATGAAGCGTAAAGCAAAAATTGATGTTGTTGAAGATGAGTTGTGTTCCTTGGGTAAGTCATTTGACTTTTTGAGTGACAAAGAAAAGAAAATATTATGTTGCAAAGGCAAAGAAAATATTATGTGAGTGTTTTTAGGAAGGTGAAGGAGATTGTTGAAGCAAAATTGTAACATTCTCAACATTGCTTAGTAGTACAATTGAGTATGAGTAGAATCCGTCTGCTCTGGAGAGTTTCTCCCATGTTGTTGATTTGTTGGTGGAATGTAGAAGTTTATCAATTAGTATTAAATTGGTTGTGCATTCTTAGGAGGTTCTTCTTCCGGAACTGAAGGAAAAATACAAGCAAATATTTCAGAAGAAGAGCAATTAAGGAACTTTTTTTCTTGCTTACATTTTTGGCTTTTTCTTTTTTGTTGGCATCCTTTGTCATTGTTGGAAAAGGGGGAGAGGAATAGAGATGGAGATATAGGTAGAGTATCAAAAGATATTAGTCATATGAGTAAGGGGGAGTTTCGAGTTTCATGTATTATTCTTTTTTATATGTTTTGCCATCAATGACAAAGGGGGAGATTGTTAGATGTGTGAATATTGTCATTGATGTCAAACCTGGTTATCCGGTTAGGACCAAATGGTGTATATTGTTGAAGTAATTTTGGTATTGTAGATTTGGTATTGTTGTCAAGCATCAATGGAAGTAAGGGTATGAGATATGATGTAAGGCGTAGATAATCTATTAGAGTTATTTTAGGAAGATCTTCATCTCCTGAATCCCAAGTTGTGCTTCTTTTGGTTTGTATCATGTTCTGGTATCGGCTATGTATCCATTGTATCCATCATGGTTCATGTTCTGGCATTTGTGGTATTTGCATTTTGGAATTAGGAATTGGAGTTTTGTGCTTATGGGTCAAGTCTATGGGTCCAGTAGTAGACTAAGTTTTGTCCTGGTAATTAAGGTGTATGCATCGATAAATGAAATGAGTGAAGGAAGCATGTATTAGACAATTCAGATAATTGGAAGACAACTGAGAGGGGGGGGGGGTGAATCAATTGTCACAGATTAAAGGAACGTTCAACAATTAAAACTTTAATACCGGAACCCAAAACAATAATACCGGAATAGCAATTAATCAATTAAGCATAAACAATAATCACAGAATAAAAGCCATCCACACAACACCAAGATTTGTAGGTGGAAAACCCGGTAAAGGGAAAAACAACGGTGGGAAGCCTACCCACAGTCAGATAATACTTCTGCGGTAATTATGTGAATTATAATGAAGGGGCATGCACTTGTAGGAAGGCCAACATCCTAGAGCACACTACTCATCACAAAAGGAGCCTCGCTGACTACATATAAATCTAGAATACAATTTGGAGAAGTGTTGAACTGCAAAAGATAGCATCTCCTATGCCTGAGTACAGTTCCGGTTAAGCTCAATACCAGAGGACTAAATCCTCTTATATAAACCCAATTCGATCTCCAATAATCGACTAGCTCCTCTGCCTGAATGATATTACATTATTCGCACATTACATTCCTTGACCATGACCTCTTACATTAACCATGATGATCTATAATGAGATCTTACATCTATATATACAAACCCTCGACCATAAACAATTAGGTCGGCCACCAACCAATAAACCAATTACATAATTACAAACCATGTCGATCTTAGACCAAACAACTAATATCAACACATAAGATATCCCAAAAATACATCAATAGGTCATATCCACATGTTATATTAAAGCCGATCCATAACCTAGATCAACTGGGACCAAGTATAGGTCCACACGCTTCAACAATGATCTCCATTCGCCAAGTCTCGATCATGATCACCAAAAACATGCTAAAACTCCATCAGAAGTTGCACCAACACCACTTATGCAATGCATCAAAGATCTCCACAAAAAGCTCTGTCGGTGAAACCCTCGCCAAAACCAGAAACCAATCTTCTAAGCAAGTAGGATAGCATCCAATCACCAAACCAAAACCAATTGACCAAATATGAGTATGAGTATCATGAACAAGCCAATTCCATCACCAGACTATACTGGAGCCTGTCGGATCATACCAGATCCAAGATAACGAGAAACCACTTAACCTACCGGGACCAGAAGGGTGACGGTAAAGCATCCAAACAACTAGTGTTGACATCAATGAAAAAACATCAATTTAAAACATAATCAATTCCACCAAATGGCCAACAATCTCCCCCTTTGGCATTGATGGTAACATTAGATGTGAAAAACATCTAAGTACCAAGAAATGCCAAACAAGTCTCCCCCTGTGGAAGACAGCCAACAATAACCTGCATATAGCTCTGAATATCTCTCCCATTTACTTTTCATGTCTCTCCCCCTTTGACTTTTTCATTTTCTTTATCTTCTTCACATCACTATCTCTCCTCCTTTGACATCAATGCTAGAAATCTGACAAAAATATCAAAGCAAAAACATAAGCCTCTAACTCACAAAGCTGACTACTCCCCTTGAGCAGTAGCATCCCACATCAGTGCCAGAATGAATAGTATCTCAGATAATGCATGTCGAAGTGATGCCAAACCACATCAATCAAGTCTCTACCAGAGGGGCAGAAACTCCTAATCTGTCTCTCAAGTACTCAAATGATTCCTTGGATAAAGGTTTAATGAAAATATCTGCAATCTACTCTTTAGTATTCACATAAACTAGTCTAACTTCATTTGCTTCCACCTTCTCCTTCAAAAAGTTATACTTGATAGATATGTGCTTTGTCTTAGAATGAAATACCGGATTCTTTGATATATCAATAGCAACAGAGTTATCACAGTGAATAACTACCGGTGCATCACAATCCACCTTTATATCCATCAACATTTGCTTCATCCATAAAACTTGTGTACAGTTAGTAGCAGCAACAACATACGCAGCTTCAACAGTAGATAAAGAAGTTCATGATTGTTTCTTGTTGATCCATGAAACCAACTTCTTTCCAAAAAAGAAGATCCACCCGAAGTACTTTTTTGGTCATCAACATCTCCAACCCAATGAACATCTGTATATGCACATAAAGTAAAGTTATCATCCTTAAGGTACCACAAGCCATATTCTGATGTACCTTGCAAGTATCTAAAAATCCTTTTCATCGCCATCTCATGATTTTCTCTAGGATCACTCTGAAATCTTGAAACAATACAAACAACATTCATAATGTCAGGCCTAGTCTGAGTCAAATAAAGCAGACCTCCAATCATAGATTTGTATCTTGTAAGATTTATCGGTGCACAAATATCTTTTCTTGTCAATTTCTCACTTGTAACCATAGGAGTACTTATCGGTTTAGAATCTTCCATACCAAATTTCTTCAAAAATTCCTTAGCATATTTAGTTTGACAAATGAAAATACCTTTGTCAGTCTGAGTAATCTGCAAACCTAAGAAAAAAAATCATCTCACCAATCATAGACATCTCAAATTCTTTCTCCATATTCTTAGAAAATTCTATGCATAATTTATCTTCACCTCCAAAAATAATGTTATCAACAAATACTTCAACAATCAGTATATCATCATCAGTGATTTTATAGTATAAATTACTATCAGCACTACCCTTAGTAAAACCAAGCTTCAAAAGATATTTATCCAACCTTGCATACCAAGCTCTAGGTGCTTGTTTTAGTCCATATAAAGCTTTCCTTAACCTACAAACCATATCTGTATCATCTGATAGTGAAAACCCATTAGGTTACTCAATATAAACTTCCTCATCAAGTTCCCCATTCAAAAATACACATTTAACATCCATCTGATAAACCTTGTAGTTTTTATAAGTAGCATAGGCAAGAAATAATCTTACAACTTCAATCCTAGCTACAAGTGCAAAAGTCTCTCCATAATCAACTCCTTCCTTCTGAGAATATCCTTTACAAACCAATATAGCCTTATTCCTTATAACTTGACCATCCTCATTCAATTTATTCTTAAAAACCCATTTATTTTCAATAACATTTTTATTTTTAGGCCGGGGAACCAAAGTCCATGTGTTATTTTTCTCAATCTGATCTAATTCTTCTTCCATAGCTTTCAACCAATGTGTTGGTTGAAAATTTTCTACACTTGGGGAAATAAACAAAATTGTGATTTCAACCACAGTGTGTGAGTAAAACCCTCCTAATTAAGGGAAGGTCCCCCCTATCTAAGTACAACTTTAAAAATAAAACTGGATGGGACAACAATCTTTCTTCTTCTTTCAAGAAAGACAATATCCTTTTCTCTTCATAGAAATGTGATAGCGATTTGATATAAAACAACAGTAACAACTTTTGAAATGAAATGAAAGAAAGGAAATGAAGTTTCCTGAAAGCTCAAAGACTTATGTCACTTCCTTCAATACGGGACAACAATATCAAGCTCAAAGTCTTGATTATATGAAGTCTTATCTACCCTTTTCTATATTAACGCTATCAAGAATAAATTATAACAGCTCAAAGACTGGAATATCTTATTTTTTTCTACTTAAAACAATGGGAAGTAGTATAAGCTCAAAGACTCACAAATATTTCTCACAAAATCTACTTCTAAACTCTCTTAAGAATAAGTGCAAGCACAAAGACTTACAACTCCTCTCAAAACAAAATTTATTCTAATTTATATTAACCTCAAATACTTGCAACACAAAGACTGCAAATCAAATTCGACTAAGTTCTTTGAAGAAAAACTTGCAAGAAAGATAATATAGAACACAAACTCAAGTATGTAGCACAAAGACTCAAAGCTTGAGCAATTTCCTTCTATTCCATTCAATTCTTGAATTCACACATGAAAGCTCAAAGACTTCTTTGCTGTAAATTTGGCAGAGTTTTTGCTTTCTTTCTAAAATATTAAAATTACAATAGACCCCTCAAGTATATAAAAATTAGAAGAGGAGTCTTGAGAAAAAGGTGGGAGGATCCCAACTAACTTGAGAAATTCTCTCAACCACCAAGACTTATTCAATAACTAACTATGACTTATTCCAACTACAGTCCTAACTGAACTCAAACTGTAATTGCCTTACATGTAATTACAAAAGTGCAAGTAATGACTTATCTTGCATTTTACGAAAAGGCTTTTACATGTAACTTGTCAAAAGAAAAACTACAACTAAAAGATTACAAATCTGGAAAAATACAACTAAGTGTTGAAAAACACTTAAGTTGCGGCACGTGAAGACATGAATCCTTCAAATTTATGGATGATCATTCATAGTTCATCAGGATCTGGTTCATGGGTGTTCTTGGAAACAACCATGGTCTTCACAATGGTATCATGGCATCGGAGGAGCATAGAGTTGTTCTTCTCCAAGATGGACTTAATTTCATGCAAAAAGATTTGGTGTTTCATCAAAATTTGAATTGAAGCAACTGAGAATTGTTCGCTCCTCCATTCATTATGAATCCTCGTCTATAAATCTGCAAGAACTTCTTCTTCTAGTATCATCTCTCCATCCTAACTTATTATGTTGCAAGAGGCCTTTTCACAATGAGAAACAATATCTTGAAAAATTTCACCCCGTAATCTCATTGCATCATCAATCTCCCCAATGAGGGATTTAAGAACAAGAGCCTTATTTTCCAGAAGCTCTTCAAATTCCAAGTACATGACCCTAGAAGGGATAATGGCATGCTCCTGTAGAATACTCAATTGTTGTTGGGGCATGGTGCGCCAAATTGTAAAACTACCTTCAACACTTTCCAAATTCTTTTTAAAAGCGTCAGAGGTATGACTCAATTTCTCTTCAATAGTCTCTAACTTAGACATCATTTGAAAAATGTCTTTCAACACTTGTGCACATAAATCATGAAGTTGACCAACCCAGGAATCCAATGCTTGTACTTTCTAAGTAGCCCTTTCAACTCCACGAATTGATTCTCGTGTCTCGATAAAACTTGAAGGATTACTCACTTCACCAGTATGTTTTGTGATTTTACAAAGAGCTGCAACAAGTTGTTGGTTATCCTCTTCTAGCTTGTCTTTCTTAGCTAAAAGTTCATCGCACTGCTGTACTAGTGAAGCTACAGAAAATTGGGCATCATGTTTAATCATCTCATGTGTTTGCTTACCCAATTCTACCCTTGTAACTTTGTAATTAGGTGTTGACATCTCTTCAAGTGGCTTATCTGCAAGAGGTTCAACAATTTCAGCTACCTTCATCTTGTTGTGTCAATAGTTACTCTGGAGATAGTCTTGGCCTTTTTAGCAACCTTGGGCCTAGACTGTTTCAGTTGCTGATAATCAAAGGCATCAGGTGAGATTTCTTGCTTCTTCCTTTTTGGGGTAAAAGAACTAAGCCATGGAGGTAAAGCCATTAATTCTCCTTCAGTAACAACTGTAAGCAAAGGAGAAACAGTTTATGTTTGAACAATTCTGGTCATCCTAGGAGGAGTATCTATTTGGATGGCGAGCACGGTTTTCTCAGTAACCAATGGGCATGAAGATTGTCTCATAAATTCTTAAAAGCTAGAAGTGGAGGTATCAATCTTTGACAGCTGGATACATGCAGGAGTATCTTCAAGAACTTCCAACACACTCTCTTGTTGATGATCAGGAGGTGGCTCATATGTTGAAATAGGAATGACATTATGAGGATACTCTTCCACCATTAAGTCAGGAGGAGAAAGGGGCATCTCAATGGAAACTGAGAAAGGGATCTCATGAGGTGAGTCTGAAGCTGGAGACTTAGGAGGATCAACAAATTGCTGCCCTTCTTTTGGATTATCAAGATCGATCACCTAAACATGAAAATGTGACTTTTCCTTTCCACGAACTGTCGCCTCCTCAGGAGGAAGCACTACTGCCCGAATAAATCGCAATTTGATCTTGGTGCCAGAAGATGAAGCGCCTTCCTTGTTGTCAACCTGAATCTTTGAATTACATCCAAGAGGCCCCGTAGAATCATCTTCTTTTCCAACCTTAATTTTGATGAGTCTGACACCATTACTTTTTAGCCAAGTGTTGGTGTTAGCCAAGATAGGCTAAAATCTCTCAAGAATGGATATGCACTCCTTGTGTGACCATTGGATTAAAGGAAGTGGAGCTTCCTCAACCCTTTATGAAATATATTCAGGATCAAGTACATGCCCATCATCAATCATCCCTTGTGGAATATCCACCAAGTTCAAATCAACAACTTGCTCAACTGTAATCCTGCAGTAATCCATCTTCAGAATTTCCACTTCTGTACGGAGATCTACCCAAATATCCTCAATACGATGCACATGCACGAAGGACTTTTTGATCTTTTCCTTCATACCCCGGTAATCAAAATTAGCTCTGGATTTAAACCTTTTGAGCTTAATTTCCTACATCTTAGTCTCCATAGCCTTGGCTTTGACGGATGTGACAAGAGAATACCAACCAATTTCAATGGGTTTGTTGTAGAAATCTCCATTCCGACCTTATGTCTGATAGACTGATGGGTGTGCACAGCCATGATCTGTCTTCCCAACTCCATAAGTATGATCTTATTAGTCGGGTATCTAAGGAGCATGTATGGCTGCCCACTATAGCATTCGACTCTCATATAGGTAAAGGTCAGGAATTGAAGAAACAAGCACCCATACTCATTCACTCTTTCCCATGCCTCATCTGATACCCTTTTGTTCTTCAAAGTTCTGTCAAACTGACACATGAAGTAATCGAAAAATGCATCTTGAACTCTTCTGAAATGCAATCTGCTGGGTCTCAAAGGCAGTTGATCATAATATTTCCATATCGGTATAAGCGAGCTGTCACCCTTGGTAGAAAGACCAAGGAAATGTCTGAGTGACGCTGCCAAATACACTAAGTATGAATTCATATAGAAAGTCATGGTGGAAGGGACTGATGCAAGTTGATCGCACAAGGTATCACTGGTGACTTCTCCCCATGATATATGATGGGACTACCTTATGAACATGACGAACTGGTACATCCAGGGCTCAAAAACATTCGAATGTTCAAGACCTATCATCCTACTGAGGAGAGTTATGATGTCTCCAATCTCCCATTTGAAATCATAGCGCTACAAATTAGCCCACCTTGAGAAGGCAGCTCATGGCTCATTAATCCACCTGTTAATATGATGTTTACAATCCTTTTCCCTTTTTACATAGTACTCAGCTGCACTATCTTTGGAAATTTCCATATAAACAGGTGCAGGTTGTATTCTTAAGACTTTCTCAATTGTGTCTGCGTCAAGGTAGATTATTGCTTCACCATCATCATTTTTAATGGTTCTTGTCTCCTTGTCAAAGTGATGGCTGCAAGCGAGAACAAATTCAGGTTCTAGGGCAGACACTGGAAAAGAAGATGCGTGATGGATATGGTTGTCCAACAACTGCTGCATATTGCTATCCTGTGGATCCTCTACCCTCTTGACAAATTTTGACATGTCCACATGCCCTATCTCTGTATCTTTTATGCGATCCAAAGGAGAAGAGACTTGAGAAGGTGACACGTCATTTTGGTACTTATCACATTTATACTTCATCTTCTTTGGAATTGGAGATGACATCAAATTTGACATTGAAGGACAACCTAGTATACTGCAATGAAGACTTAAAAGTGTTAAGGCAACATCATAATTAGTTGCAACTGACATTTTTCCTTCTTCAAATGGGAAGAACTCTAACCCTTGCACTTCACGATTTTATGAGAGAAAGAGGGGAAATAAATGAGAAATGCCAGGAATCTTGACTTTGACCAATTTCGGATCTTGGGGAAAATTTTACAAGTATACAAGTTTGGAAGAGCGCACATACAATCGGATTTTTAAAACCCGAATGCAAGTATACGTGTAAAACAATAAATGGAGAAATGAGTGAAAAATGAGAATTAGACTTGCGGGAAATGACGTGAACAAAAAGTATGGATATAGGCATTATGGATGGATAAAAATGGGAATATTTTGGGAATGTTATTCTCATGAAAATGGGAAAAAATTTGAACATGCAATCTGGTTGAAAGCCCCCGATTTTGGAAGGATGGGCATTATTCATCTTTGCAACTTGGAATTCCAACAAAAGATGGTTAAAAAATTTAACCGTAAGGGAAGAACAATGATTTTCATCCAACATGTATTCGGGATTTAAAATCCCGACTACAAATAAAGAGAGAAAATGGGGAAGATCAATGCAATTCAAAAATTGCTTTTCAAGGGGGAAAATATCTCTCACAAAACTGATTTTTGGGGCAAGAACAACATATATACAAGTCTACAACTAGAAAGGAAAAATAAGAAAACAAGAAAATGACACAAGAAAAGAAAAGAAAGCATACCTTGTTTCAAACTGAAAATGCCTCTCCAAAAGATGATCATTCTTTGGAAGAGAGAAGAATAGCTCTTAAATAGAGATAAACCGTAATCTGAAACCCTAGCCACGTTTTTATTAAAACACCATAAGCAGCAAAATGTGGCATCAAATGCAAGTTTGAAGAGCCAAAATGCCAAAGAGGAATCACACCTAAGAGTCCCAAAGCAAAACGCCTAAGAGAGAGAAGAAAACATGGCATCAAAACCCTCCAAAACGCAACCTTTGAAGGATCGTGTGGAAAAAACATGGCATCATATGCATCTAAAATGGCACAAGAAGTCACCAAATCTCCTTCTAACTTCAACGCCTAGGTATGAAAGGCAAAAACGCCTTAGGAGATTGCAAGTTTATGGAGTTAAAATCCCCCAAAATGTGGATTCAAGGAACCATGTGGTAAACCATTTTTTACAGAAAACAAGGGTAAATTATCACAAAAACAGCAGCAACGTGTTCTTCAACTCACATAAATTGCTTTGCTACAAAATCGCTTCCTTACTCCTTGAATTCTCCACAAAATTTGCTTCAAATCTCCAACAAAAACGTTTTATCTTGGCTGGTCGGGTTTTTTGGATGAAATAGCAAGTTCAAAATTGCATGTATTTGTGAAAATCGGGTTTCTTGAACGAAATAGCAAGTTTAAAATGCCACTTTTTCATGAACAAGGCAAAATCGGGTTTTAAAAATACAATTACAAGTTTAAAATCCTTCAATTTGCACTTTATGGAGAAAATCGGGTTTTTTGAGCAAAATAACAAATTTAAAATGTCACTTTATTTCATTCCTAGGCAAAATCGGGTTTTGGAGAGAGATGTGCAATTTACAAATTACTTGTAAAGGGAAAATAAAATCCCTACAACAAGTTTTAATAACTTGCACACATGTAATAGGGGTTTAAAAACCCTATTACAAGCAAAAGACATTAAAGTAGGGGTTTTACAAAAGAATTACAAATGACCTTTAAATATGTAATTTAAAATTAACTTGTAACTTGTTCAAAAAATCCCTACAAAGACTAAAAAAGCCAAAAAGCATCAAGGGGGAAATAAAAAGCAAATTATAAGTTCTTATTTCAATAAAGTGCACTTGTATTTAGCCAAAAATTTCCCTACAAACACCAAAACAAAGGAAATCATTAAAACTTGTAATTCAAGGAAAATTTCCCACCTGCAGTCAGGGAGAAAAAACCCAAAATTGAAAGAAAGACATAGAAAACGAACCCAGGATGCGACTAAATTCGAAACGTGGTTCGAGGATGGACTGAGGATTAAGCCAGTCCAAGGATTAGGCAAAATTCTACCTCGAGAAGCGTTCCATAGAGTAAATTTTTCATTTTTTGACAAAAATTTCATGTAATGGTCCTTCATTTTTGAAAACAAAAATGAGGACAACACAATGTTCATCTTTACATGCTTCAATTACTGATACCAGTTTAATTTATGAAATTAAATATACCTCATTAGTTGCCAATCTTCTTCTTGTCATCGCTCCATTGCTCTTATCCCCGATGATTTGATCTTCAAAATGATTCAATCTCACATACCTAGGAGTCTTCTGACATTCTGATCCTCTTCCGTGTTCTTCAGTTACTGTAGAATTCTCTGATGTTGTCGGAGTAACTGGTTCAATTCTCTGTTCCGGTAAAGGTGCTACCGGTTCAGATATAATCATTTCCACTGCCTGTTCCTTCTCATAAACTCTAATTTGACTTATGTTCAGCTCATCTACTTTGACATTAGCACTTTCCACAATTCTCTGCAATCACTTGTTATAACATCTATATGCTTTTCTTTCATTAGAATAACCAAGAATTATGCCTTCATCACATCTAGGATCAAATTTCCCAATAGTATCATCTTTCCTGATATAACATTTACTACCAAAAATTCTGAAATACTTAACTGTAGGTGTATTGCCAAACCATAATTCATAAGGTGTCTTACTAGTTTCCCCTTTAATATGTACTCTGTTGAATGTATAAATCATTGTACTCACTGCTTCTCTCCAGTAGATATGAGGTAGATTAGCTTCCATCATCATTGTTGTAGCAGCATCCAAGATAGTTTTCTTCTTCCTTTCCACAACTCCATTATGTTGAGGTGTTCGGGGAGCAGAAAATTATCTTCTTATACCATGCTTATCAAAAAAATTATTAAACTCACCGGATGTGAATTCTCCACCATGATCTGATCTCAAACATTTAATCTTCAATCATGTCTCAATTTCCACTTTATCCTTAAAGTTTTTAAAATTTTCAAATGCTTCAGATTTTTCTCTCAAAAAAGTAACCCACATCATTCTAGAATAATCATGAATGATTAGCATGAAATATCTATCACCATGAAAACTTTTAACTCTAGCAGGGCCACATAAATCAGTATGAATAAGATCAAGAACATCATTTGATTTATCTTGTATACTCCTAAAAGAGGTTCTGACATGTTTACCCATTTGACATTCTTTACATACCGGATTATAGGGCTTCATAATCTTAGGTATATCCCTAACTGCCTTAGTTGCACTGATCTTCACAATGCAATCAAAATTCACATGACACAACCTTCTATGTCATAGCCAACTCTCATCAATCAGTGTAATCAAACATGTCTTCTCACGGCAGTTCAAATGAAATATATTACCTTTTGTCTGTGTACCGGTTGCAATCTCCAAGCCAAATTTGTTAATGTGTTTGCATTTTCCGTCCTTGAATTGTAATTTTAATTCATTATCTACCAATTGTCCTACATTCAAAAGATTATGCTTCAAACTTTCAACATAATAAACATTGTCAGTATTGTTCTTACCATCCAATGATATAGTTCCTTTTCCTTTCATCATACATGCCTTGTCATCTCCAAATCTAACTAGTCCACCATCAAATTCTTGCAAAGACAAAAACTTCCATTTACCTCCAATCATATGATGTTAACAACCACTGCCAATTACCCATTCATCCTTGTCTTCAATTTTAGCAGCAAGTGCCTTCTCTTCAAGTACATTCTCTTCCAATGCCGGATCATCTTCCTTGATAGCCAGGAACACCCATTCCTTCCCATTGTCGGATCCACTAGCAGAGTCTTCTATCAGAAAATTACAACATTCTGCAACAAACAAACACTTCATGGGTAGTTGATCAATAGTTTATTTTGATGCCTTGCACATCTAGCACATAAACGGGCCATTGAAACCCATTTTGGCTAATCTTTCACCTGTAAGAGGAGCTTATGAGGCCAAGAGGCTTCCCTCATCTCTTCTTCCAACAATTGATAACCCACTTTAATTGAATATTTCCCATTTTTTGCCCCGCACCAAAAAATATCATCTTTTCCACCTATGAAAATGATTTTCTAGTTTGCAAGATGTTGTTTCAACATTGCCTCTTACTGTGAAGACAAATTCAGATCTCTAGTCTCTTTCCATTTCCATTTTATTTCTCCTTCCTCAGGAAGGAAGTTTACATAATCCTTCACATTCCTACCCCATTTATCTATAGTTTCACTCTTTATCTGGTCCCATTCAAGGACATCACCCATATGTTTATATCCTTCCCATGAATCCATCTATAAATCTTCACTTTTGCCATTACCCATCTACCATGAGATGTGATTTGTTATCAAGTGTCTACATGAAATTATAAAGTTCCAAATAGCCGACCCATTTGGTGGATTTTGAATAGTCAAAATTTGGTCATCTCTATCATTATCTAAATACTTCCTCTTCAAAATTTGTGTCCACTTCTAATTTGGCTTCGAATATACATTCCATACTAATTTAGCTCACATTGCTTCATTCATTAAACTCCAATTTCTAAGACTAGCACCTCCCATTTCTTTTGATTTACATATAGCATCCCATGCAAGGAGTGGAATTTTATCTTGCTCATTCTTTCTATTCCAGAAAAACTACCACATTTTCTGATTTATAGTTTTAACGACCTTGCATGGGATTTCGAAACACATCATTGAATAAATTGGAATTGCATAAACTATTGCTTTTAGCATCAAAATTATTTCAGTAGCTCCATCAACCATTTGCTTTTCCACCCCTCTAACTTTTTTAGACAACTATCCACTAGACTATTCTACAAAGTTGCTTTGTTATCTCCTGAGAATGAAGGGGTCCCAAAAAATCTTCCTTGAAGCTTACTTGATTTAATCTCAAAAATTCTCAAAATTTCCCTTTGCTTGTTTATATTTGTATTAAAGAAAAAGACATTTGATTTCTATCAATTCACTTTTTTTCCCAAGACATGATGATATTTGTCCAAAGATTGCTTGATGCATCTAGCTTCCCATAAGGAAGACTCCCCAAAGAGTAATGTGTCATAAAAAAATTGTTGATGCCTGGTGCTTACCATGCTTGGTGATATGCTAATACCTCCCCATTTTCCCTCAATTCTAAGCTATGTAATCAATCTTCCCAACACTTCAACCATTATTATAAATAATAGTGAGGAGAGGGGATCACCTTGCCTCAACCCTCTGTTTGTTATGGAAAAATCCTTGAGGACTACCATTTACAAGAATGGAGAACTTCGGTGTGATAATGCAACTTCTCACCTAAGCAGTCCAACCTTCACAAAACCCAAATCTCCTTAGAACCTCCAAAAGAAAATGTTTGTCCACCCTATCATAAGTTTTTTGAATGTCAAGTTTGATGATCATTCTATCACCTTTGGCCCATTTGATGGTGTGTATCACTTCATGGGAAACAATAATTCCTTCAACTATTGATCTCTGGGAAAAAATCCCCTTTGCTCCTCTGAATTGATTTTGCCAATAAATTTCTTCAATCTATTTTCCATCACCTTTGCAAAGACTTTGTAAACAATATTATGCAAAGATATAGGTCTATAATCGTCAAAATATTTTGATTTCTCCTTCTTTGATATCAAAGCTATAAAGGTGTTGTTTAGATCCCTAGAGCAATAGAAGTTTCATTCCTAGACTCTTCCACCAACAACCATAGATCATTTGCAATAATGTGCCAAAAAAATTGATAAAAAAGGGCAGGGAATCCATTTGGTCCAGGCACCTTATCTCCATTCATTGAGAATATTGTGTTCCTCACTTCCTCAGTCATCGACAAGCAGAGAGTCTCATTTTGTTGTGCAATTATTCTATTTGGGATGTCCCTAATCATCTCCTCCATTAGGTTAGCATTAGCTTGTTACCCATCCGATAATATTTCTTTAAAAAACCTTAATGCTTCCTTACAAATTTCCTCTTCCTTGGATAAAATTACCCCCTCATTGCTTTTAATTTATGAAATTCTATTTTATGAATCTCTTTGCTCTCACTAAATTGTGGAAGAATTTTATGTTTCTATCTCCTTCCCTAAGCCAACACTCCCTAGATTTTTGCGTCCAAAATATCTCCTCTCTAGCAAGGATTTTTGCATACTCTGCATTCAAAGGTTTCTCCTCAACTTAGTCTTTTACCTCCATACTTTACTGAATAATCTTCTTATTTAACTCCTCCATCCCCTTATCTTAAAAAATATTTATAAAACTAAGTTTGTTCCACTCTTTCAATTTTTGTTTCACATACTGTAGTCTCTTACAAAATCCATACACATGTTTCCCTTCCATCAAAGGAGCCTTAATTCCACCACTTATCAACCAAACAACTAATCAATGGGTCTCTTAACCACATTCTTTCAAATTTGGATGGGCATTATATAAGTACCAAATCCATTTGTATAATAATAGAGATGGGAAAATGATCTGGACCCGAGAAAGGAATAATATTTGTTTAAAAAATCAGAGACCTCTTTGCCTATGGACCTAGAACAAAGAACCTATCTAATTTCTTTGTGCTGTGAGCCGAGTCAAACCTCCTATACGATCACGTGAAAGACCCATTTTTGGGTGTTATTTCTAGCAAACCATTCAGAATAATGAAATTCTAAAACTCTTTCTACACTGTTCCAATCCCACCTCTACCCCCTCTTTTGTTTGCAATTTCAAGAGTGGCACTAAAGTCCCCCCCCCCCCCATGATAACCACCCTCTAGTTGAGCTACTACAACACATCTAAAACTTGGCTCCAACATATTTTCTTGTCATTGAGGTTTGCTAGACCATAGAAATTGAATAAGTTGCACTCACTTCCATCCGATAAAGATGTAGCATTAACAACGTGCCAATTAGATGTTTGAATCACATTGGACACAAGCATTGTAAACAAATTCCACATAATTCCCAAACCCCCAACAACACCAGATGCTTTCTCCATAATACCATTCCATTTTCCCCTAATTTTGAATAGGCTACTCTCATATTTCCCTAGTTTTGTCTCTTGCATCATCAAAAAATGTGTTCTCGATTGGTCAACGCATCTTTCGATCAATCTTCTCTTGTCAGGGGCATTGCAGCCCCTGACATTCCAGGTTAAGACTTTCATTGTCCCTTGAGAAGGGAGTTACCCTTCTCGCAATTATTTTTTTGTCCCTTAGTGCACCTTGCTACTTCCAGTTTCACTTTATTTGGCTTCCTACCTCTAGCTTTCTTCTCTCCTACTTTATAAGTTTCAATCCCCAAATTAGATTTAGATATTGTTCTTTTTTTCTTTGATGGCAATATCATCATCGAGGCCTCATATCTCCTCCTCCTCTGACCCTTCCCATGTCAAGTCTTCTTCTAATTCTTCTTCACCGCCCCTTTGGTCACCAACACTTTCCACTGAGTCTCTCCCTTTATCCTTTGTTGGTGACACGGGAATGTCCTTGACCACATCCTCAAAATGTTTTGTTTTGACCCGATCAAACTCTTCCTGAGACATGTTAAAGGCTTACATTTTCACTCCTTCCTTTTTAAGAGCCTTAAGGGCCCCTTCAACTTTTGCCAAAGCTTCCTTTACCAGGTTTGTAACAATATTATTACAATCCCCTTCTTCCCTTGTCTCCACCTCCTTCATTGGGCTTTCCATTTCCTTGCTTGGTGTTGTTGCACTCTCCCTTCTCCATGAAATTTGAGCAACCCGTTGTGGAAGGTTTGACTCTATAAGCATTAATCTCTCCCTGATATTTACCACCCCTGCAAACCTGCTTATTCCCCTCATTGAACAAATTTTGGATATCTTTCTTCATAATGTTTAGGTTGGACGAGAGGTTTTGCAATACTATTCACAACCCTAGGTTGATGATCCTTGACTGAAACCAGTTTTCCTTCCTCCTGCATAGTCCCATATTTACCCTTATCATCCTCTGTGGCCTCTAATAATTTGTTAACTTGTGCATCTAAAGTTGTACATTTATCTTTCCTTATCAAACATTGTCCCTCAACATGGCCCACCCCTTTGCAAGCTTGACAATGTTCCAAAATGTCTTCCACTTCAACTTTTTGGATCCATATTTTGACATTATTTTTTATTTTGATAGTGCTTGGCAAGAGGCATGTAGTTTGATCCTTACGTACATGCTAAAGTCTTTCTCTTCAATAGTCTCATTTGCCTTAATGAAAAGCCCTATTTTCTTTCCAATCCTCTAAAGTGTATCCATATCCCAGTATTCCCTAAAGAGATTCTATAATCTAAGCCAAATCAAAATTTCCTCCATTGAAACCATCATTGGGTCAAAGTTTGGCTCCCATTTTTTAACAAAGAGTCCTCTTCCACCCATAAAGAAAGGGCCATTATCTAGGACCCATTTTTTGAGCTTAACATCTTCTCCACTAACCATGTAGAAGTTATTCGTCATAGTTTTCAGATCACATGGAATTTTCTATTTATCTGCACACCATTGTTTTACCCTACTAAAGGCCGGCCAATCTCAAGCCCACTTGATGAAATAAACATTTTCTCTAAAACATGATACTAAGTTGTTCCATGCTTGAGAATCTAAAGAGAGTTAAATAACCTTATCCTGAGTCGACGAGGGACATAACTTCTTAGTTTTGTCTGATTTCACGCTAGTTTTGGGTTTCCACTCCTTGGAGAATATCCGCTTGTTGTCTTCCTTCACCTCCTCCATTGTTCATGTAGTACCCAGGGCTCCAAGGTGTTATGCCTCTTTTGGGTCAAACTTGTCTTTGCATATCTTGGAAGTTTTCTCGTCTGGGGAAAAAGGTTTTTCTGCCTTTCTTCTGACCCTCCCAAGCCCAACCAAGAGCCTTCCACTCTTATTGTCTGCCTTGGACAAAATTTCCTACAACACTTTGACCTCCATGGCATCTAGATTGATTTGGCCGCTTGTGAAGCCCCAACACTCTCCTCTGCATTCTCGAAGCTTACCAAGATAATTCTAAAGCAAGTGAGAACGAACCAAAATGTTGAACTCATGCAAGTGCCTCCATTGCTCTTCTCCTTCTTGTGTAGTGTATGGTGGCTCTCAGAATCATAGCGTAATTTTGACAAAGTATGGTAGCCAAAAAAATATAAAGATTGTGATATCTTATTTACTACAAATTGTTATCTTATTTTTACTACTTCTAGAGTGGGGTAGTTGTATTCTGACAGTATGATAGCTCTCCAAAGATACAACTACCCCACTCTAGAAGTAGTAAAAAAATCTAGAAACCATAAGCCCCATAATTTCATGCAAAAAGATTTGGTGTTTCATCAAAATTTGAATTGAAGCAGTTGAGAATTGTTCGCTCCTCCATTCATTATGAATCCTCATCTGTAAATCTGCAAGAACTTCTTCTTCTGGTATCAACTCTCTATCCTGACTTATTATGTTGCAAGAGGCCTTTTCACAATGAGAAACAATATTTTGGAAAATTTCACCCCGTAATCTCATTGCATCATCAATCTCCTCAATGAGGGATTTAAGAACAAGAGCCTTATTTTCCAGAAGCTCTTCAAATTCCAAGTACATGACCCTAGAAGGGATAATGGCATGCTCATGTAGAACACTCAATTGTTGTTGGGGTATGGTGCACTAGATTGTCAAACTACCTTCAACACTTTCCAGATTCTTTTTAAAAGCGTCAGAGGTATGACTCAATTTCTCTTCAATAGTCTCTAACTTAGACATCATCTGAAAAATGTCTTTCAACACTTGTGCACATAAATCACGAAGTTGACTAACCTAGGAATCCAATTCTTGTACTTTCTAAGTAGCCCTTTCAACTCCACGAATTGATTCTCGTGTCTCCATAAAACTTGAAGGATTACTCACTTCACCAATATGTTTTGTGATTTTACAAACAATTGCAATAAGTTGTCGGTTGTCCTCTTCTAGCTTGTCTTTCTTAGCTAAAAGTTCATCGCACTACTGTACTAGTGAAGCTACAGAAAATTGGGCGTCATGTTTAATCATCTCATGTGTTTGCTTACCCAATTCTACACTTGTAACTTTGTAATCAGGAGCTGACATCTCTTCAAGTGGCTTATCTGCAAGAGGTTCAACAATTTTAGATACCTTCATCTTGTTGTTGTCAACAGTTACTCTGGAGATAGTCTTGGCCTTTTTAGCAACCTTGGGCCTAGACTGTTTCAGTTGCTAATAATCAAAGGCATCAGGTGAGATTTCTTGCTTCTTCCTTTTTGGGGTAAAAGAACTAAGCCATGGAGGTAAAGCCATTAATTCTCCTTTAGTAACAACTGTAAGCAAAGGAGAAGCAGTTTCTGTTTGAACAATTGTGGTCATCCTAGGAGGAGTATCTATTTTGATGGCGACCACGGTTTTCTCAGTAACCAATGGGCATGAAGATTGCCTCATAAATTCTTAAAAGCCAAAAGTGGAGGTATCAATCTTTGACAGCTGGATACATGCAGGAGTATCTTCAAGAACTTCCAGCACACTCTCTTGTTGATGATCAGGAGGCGGCTCGTATGTTGAAATAGGAACGACATTATGAGGATACTCTTCCACCATTAAGTTAGGAGGAGAAAGGGGCATCTCAATGGAAACTGAGGAAGGGATCTCATGAGGTGAGTCTGAAGCTGGAGACATAGGAGCATCATCAAATTGCTTCCCTTCTTCGGTATTATCAAGATCAATCACCTGAATATGAAAACGTGAATTTTCCTTTCCATGAACTGTCGCCTCCTCAAAAGGAAGCACTACTGCCCAAATAACTTGCAATTTGATCCTGGTGCCAGAAGATGGGGCGCCTTCCTTGTTGTCAACCTGAATCTTTGAATTACATCCAAGAGGCCCCATAGAATCATCTTCTTTTCCAACCTTGATTTTGATGAGTCTGACACCATTACTTTTTATCCAAGTGTTGGTGTTAGCCAAGATAGGCTGAAATCTCTCAACAATGGATATGCACTCCTTGTGTGACCATTGGATTAAAGGAAGTGGAGCTTCCTCAACCCTTTATGAAATATATTTAGGATCAAGCACATGCCCATCATCAATCATCCCTTGTGGAATATCCACCAAGTTCAAATCAACAACTTTCTCAACTGTAAGCCTGCAGTAATCCATCTTCAGAATTTCCACTTCTGTACGAAGATCTACCCAGATATCCTCAATACGATGCACATGCACGAAGGAATTTTTGATCTTTTCCTCCATACCCCGGTAATCAAAATTAGCTTTGGATTTAAACCTTTTGAGCTTAATTTCCTACATCTTACTCTCCATAGCCTTGGCTTTGATGGATGTGACAAGAGAATACCGACCAATTTCAATTGGTTTGTTGTAGAAATCTCCATTTCGACCTTATGTCTGACACACTCATGGGTGTGCACAGCCATGATCTGTCTTCCCAACTCCATAAGTATGATCTTATCAGTCGGGTACGTAAGGAGCATGTATGGCTGTCCACTATAGCATTCGACTCTCATATAGGTAAAGGTCGGGAATTGAAGAAACAAATACCCATACTCATTCACTCTTTCCCATGCCTCATCTGATACCCTTATGTTCTTCAGAATTCTATCAAACTGACACATGAAGTAATCAAAGAATGCATCTTGAACTCTTCTGAAATGCGATCTGCTGGGTCTCAAAGGCAGTTGATCATAGTATTTCCATATCGGTATAAGCGAGCGGTCACCCTTGGTAGAAAGACCAAGGAAATGTCTGAGTGACACTGCCAAATACACTAAGTATGAATTCATATAGAAAGTCATGGTGGAAGGGACTGATGCAAGTTGATCGCACAAGGTATCACTGGTGACTTCTCCCCATGCTATATGATGGGACTGCCTTATGAACATGACGAACTGGAACATCCAAGGCTCAAAAACATTCGAATGTTCAAGACCTATCATCCTACTGAGGAGAGTTATGATGTCTCCAATCTCCCATTCGAAATCACAGCGGTACAACTTATCCCACCTTGAGAAGGCAGCACATGGCTCATTAATCAACCTGTTAATATGACGTTTATAGTCCTTTTCCCTTTTTACATAGTACTCAACTGCACTATCTTTGGAGATTTCCATATAAACAGGTGCAAGTGGTATTCTTAAGACTTTCTCAATTGTGTCTGCATCAAGGCAGATTATTGCTTCACCATCATCATTTTTAATGGTTCTTGTCTCCTTGTCAAAGTGATGGGTGCAAGCGAAAACAAATTCTGGTTCTAGGGCAGACACTGGAAATGAAGATGTGTGATGGATATGGTTGTCCAACAACTGCTGCATATTGCTATCCTGTGGATCCTCTACCCTCTTGACAAATTTTGACATGTCCACATGCCCTATCTCTGTATCTTTTATGCGATCCAAAGGAGAAGAGACTTGAGAAGGTGAAACCTCATTTTGGTACTTATCACATTTATACTTCATCTTCTTTGGAATTGCAGATGACAGTAAATCTGACAATGAAGGACAACCTAGTATACTGCGATGAAGACTTAAAAGTGTTAAGGCAACATCATAATCAGCTGCAACTCACATTTTTCCTTCTTCAAATGGGAAGAACTCTAACCCTTGCGCTTCACGATTTTATGATAGAAAGATGGGAAATAAATTGGAAATACCAGGAATATTGACTTTGACCAATTTCGGATCTTGGGGAAAATTTTACAAGTATACAAGTTTGGAAGAGCACACATACAATCGGATTTTTAAAACCCGAATGCAAGTATACGTGTAAAACAATAAATGGAGAAATGAGTGAAAAATGAGAATTACACTTGCGGGAAATGACATGAACAAAAAGTACGGATATAGGCGTTATGGATGGATAAAAATGGGAATATTTTGGGAATGTTATTCTCATGAAAATGGGAAAAACTTTGAACATGCAATCCGGTTCAAAACCCCTGATTTTGGAAGGATCGGCATTATTAATCTTTGCAACTTGGAATTCCAACAAAAGATGGTTAAAAAATTTAACCGTAAGGGAAGAACAATGATTTTCATCCAACTTGTAATCGGGATTTAAAATCCCGAATACAAATAAAGAGAGAAAATGGGGAAGATCAATGCAATTCAAAAATTGCTTTTCAAGGGGGAAAATCTCTCTCACAAAACCGATTTTTGGGGCAAGAACAACATATATACAAATCTACAACTAGAAAGGAAAAATAAGAAAACAAGAAAACAAGAAAATGAAACAAGAAAAGAAAAGAAAGCATACCTTGTTTCAATCTGAAAATGCCTCTCCAAAAGATGATCATTCTTTGGAAGAGAGAAGAATAGCTCCTAAAAAGAGATAAACTGCAATCCAAAACCCTAGCCACGTTTTTATTAAAACGCCATAAGCAGCAAAACGTGGCATCAAATGCAAGTTTGAAGAGCCAAAATGCCAAAGAGGAATCATGCCTAAGAGTCACAAAGCAAAATGCCTAAGAGAGAGATGAAAACATGGCATCGAAACCCTCCAAAACGCAACCTTTGAAGGATCACGTGGAAAAACCATGGCATCAAATGCATCTAAAATGGCACAAGAAGTCACCAAATCTCCTTCTAACTTCAACGCCTAGGTATGAAAGGCAAAAATGCCTTAGGAGATTTGCAAGTTTATAGAATTAAAATCCCCCAAAATGTGGATTTAAGGAACCACGTGGTAAACCATTTTTTACAGAAAACAAGGGTAAATTATCACAAAAACAACAACAACGTGTTCTTCAACTCATATAAATTGCTTTGCTACAAAATCGCTTCCTTACTCCTTGAATTCTCCACAAAATTTGCTTCAAATATCCAACAAAAACGTTTTATCTTGGTTGGTCGGGTTTTTTGGATGAAATAGCAAGTTCAAAATTGCATGTATTTGTGAAAATTGGGTTTCTTGAATGAAATAGCAAGTTTAAAATGTCACTTTTTCATGAACAAGGCAAAATCGGGTTTTAAAAATACAATTACAAGTTTAAAATCCTTCAATTTGCACTTTATGGAGAAAATTGGGTTTTTGGAGCAAAATAACAAGTTTAAAATGTCACTTTATTTCATTCCTATGCAAAATCGGGTTTTGGAGAGAGATGTGCAATTTACAAATTACTTGTAAAGGGAAAATAAAATCCCTAAAACAAGTTTTAATAACTTGCACACATGTAATAGGGGTTTAAAATCCCTATTACAAGCAAAAGACATTAAAGTAGGGGTTTTACAAAAGAATTACAAGTGACCTTTAAATATGTAATTTAAAATTAACTTGTAACTTGTTCAAAAAATCCCTACAAAGACTAAAAAAGACAAAAAGCATCAAGTGGGAAATAAAAAGCAAATTATAAGTTCTTATTTCAATAAAGTGCACTTGTATTTAGCCAAAAATTTCCCTACAAACACCAAAACAAAGGAAATCATTAAAGCTTGCAATTCAAGGAAAATTTCCCACCTACAGTCAGGGAGAAAAAACCCAAAATTGAAGGAAAGACATAGAAAACGAACCCAAGATGCGACGAAATTTGAAACGTGGTTCGAGGATGGACTGAGGATTAAGCCAATCCAAGGATTAGGCAAAATTATACCTCGAGAAGTGTTCCATAGAGTAAAATTTTCATTTTTTGACAAAAATTTCATGTAATGGTCCTTCATTTTTGAAAACAAAAATGAGGACAACACAATGTTCATCTTTACATGCTTCAATTACTGATACTGGTTCAATTTGTGAAATTAAATATACCTCATTAGTTGCCAATCTTCTTCTTGTCATCTCTTCATTGCTCTTATCCCCGATGATTTGATCTTCAGAATGATTCAATCTCACATACCTAGGAGTCTTCTGACATTCTGATCCTCTTTTGTGTTCTTCAGTTACTGTAGAATTCTCTAATGTTGTCGGAGTAACTGGTTCAACTCTCTGTTCTGGTAAAGGTGCTACCGGTTCAGATATAATCATTTCCACTGCCTGTTCCTTCTCATAAACTCTGATTTGACTTTTGCTCAGCTCATCTACTTTGACATTAGGACTTTCCACAATTCTCTGCAATCACTTGTTATAACATCTATATGCTTTTCTTTCATTAGAATAACCAAGAATTATGCCTTCATCACATCTAGGATCAAATTTCCCAATAGTATCATCTTTCCTGATATAACATTTACTACGAAAAATTCTGAAATACTTAACTGTAGGTGTATTGCCAAACCATAATTCATAAGGTGTCTTGCCGGTTTCCCCTTTAATATGTACTCTGTTGAATGTATAAATCGTTGTACTCATTGCTTCTCTCCAGTAGATATGAGGTAGATTAGCTTCCATCATCATTGTTGTAGCAGCATCCAAGATAGTTTTCTTCTTCCTTTCCACAACTCCATTATGTTGAGGTGTCCGGGGAGCATAAAATTGTCTTCTTATACCATGCTTGTCACAAAAGTTATTAAACTCACCGGATGTGAATTCTCCACCATGATCTGATCTCAAACATTTAATCTTTAATCATGTCTCAATTTCCACTTTATCCTTAAAGATTTTAAAATTTTCAAATGCTTTAGATTTTTCTCTCAAAAAAGTAACCACATCATTCTAGAATAATCATCAATGATTAGCATGAAATATCTATCACCATGAAAACTTTTAACTCTAGTAGGGCCACATAAATCAGTATGAAAAAGATCAAGAACATTATTTGATTTATCTTGTATACTCCTAAAAGAGGTTCTGACATGTTTACCCATTTGACATTCTTTACATACCGGATTATAGGGCTTCATAATCTTAGGTATATCCCTAACTGCCTTAGTTGAACTGATCTTCACAATGCAATCAAAATTCACATGACACAACCTTTTATGTCATAGCCAACTCTCATCAATCTGTGTAATTAAACATGTCTTCTCACAGGAGTTCAAATGAAATATATTACCTTTTGTCTGTGTACCGGTTGCAATCTCCAAGCCAAATTTGTTAATGTGTTTGCATTTTCCATCCTTGAATTGTAATTTTAATTCCTTATCTACCAATTGTCTTACACTCAAAAGATTATGCTTCAAACTTTCAACATAATAAACATTGTCAGTATTGTTCTTACCATCCAATGATATAGTTCCTTTTCCTTTCATCATACATGCCTTGTCATCTCCAAATCTAACTAGTCCACCATCAAATTCTTGCAAAGACAAAAACTTCCCTTTATCTCCAGTCATATGATGTGAACAACCACTGCCAATTACCCATTCATCCTTGTCTTCAATTTTAGCATCAAGTGCCTTCTCTTCAAGTACATTCTCTTCCAATGTCGTATCATCTTCCTTGATAGCCAGGAACACCCATTCCTTCCCATTGTCGGATCCACTAGCAGAGTCTTCTATCGGTTTTTCATCTAATTCAGTAATGCCTTCCTCATCTGCTATGTAGAATGATTTGTCTCTATTTTTCTTATATTTATATTTGTTCTAATATCCAGGGTTAGGCTTAAATGATCTTTTAACTCTTTCTTCAAATCTTGGATTTCTTTCAAGACATCTAGATGCAAAATGACAGATCTTATTACATGCAAAACATTTAAAAGGTGTTTTTCCTTCATACTTACTTCCTACCGGTCCTTTAGGTACTCTTGTAGAAAATAGTGCTTCAAGTTGCTGAAACTCATCATCTTCTATCTTCATATCTTCTAATTCTTTTGCATATAAACCTTTCTGGTCTTGCTTACCGGTTGCAGATGTAGATGCATGAAAAGCAGGTTCAGTCTTCACAACTCCAGAAGGTCCAAATTCCTCAAGCTCAAAAGCAGATAATTTCCCAACCAAAGTATCTCTGTTGACAGATGTATTAGCCATTGTTCTCAATTCATTAATAGCAGTAGCCTTCATTTTGTAAGTTGGTGGTAGGGCTCTCAGGAATTTAGAAACAATTTCATCTCCGCTCAGAGTTCCACCACAACATTGAATTCCCATAACAATCTCATTTACCCTTTCCATGAATGCAGTAATCCTTTCATCTTCTTCCATCTTCAAGTTTTCATATCTCACCCGGTAACCATCAAGTTTAGCAATCTTCAGTGTAGGGTCACCTTCATTAAGAGTCTCCAACTTATCCCATATAGCCTTTCTAGATGATTTGTCAGTTAATCTCACTATTTGCTGATCAGAAAGTGCGCACAAGAGGGCTTCTCTTGCTGAATAATCATTCTCAAGCTCCTTGTTCAGGTTTGTCGGAAGAAGATTTCCATATCTTGGATTATAGGGTGTGACACCATTCTATGTGATCTCCCAAATCTCTTTGCCAAGACATCTCAGATGAGTCTCCATCCGAATCTTCCATACTGTGTAGTTTGTTCCATCAAGCCTCGGAATATCCCTTCGAAAGATATCTCCAAAAGAATTGGATGAACTTGAATTGTTAGTCACCATAGGATCTTCCTCAAGCAGTTAAGCTTTCTACAGAGAGGACCAAAGCTCTGATACTAATTGTTAGACAGTTCAGATAATTGGAAGACAACTGAGAGGAGGGGGGCGGGTGAATCAGTTGTCACAGATTACAGGAACATTCAACAATTAAAACTTTAATACCAGAACCCAAAACAATAATACCGGAATAACAGTTAATCAATTAAGCATAAACAATAATCACAGAATAAAAGCCATCCACACAACACAAAGATTTGTACATGGAAAACCCGGTAAAGGAAAAAACCACGGTGGGAAGCCTACCCACAGTCAAATAATACTTTTGTAGTAAGTATGTGAATTACAATGAAGGGGCCTACACTTGCAGGAAGGCCAACAGCCTAGAGCACACTACTCATCACAAAAGGAGCCTCACTGACTACATATAAATCCATACTACAATCCGGAGAAGTGTTGAACTACAAAAGATAGCATCTCCTATGCCTGAGTACAGTTCCGGTTAAGCTCAATACCGGATGACTAAATCCTCTTATATCAACCCAATTCGATCACCAATGATCGACCAACTCCTCTGCCTAAATGATATTACATTATTCGTACATTACATTCCTTGACCATGACCTCTTACATTAACCATGATTATCTACAATGAGATCTTACATCTATATATACAAACCCTCAACCATAAACAATCAGGTCGGCCACTAGAGAATAAACCAATTACATAATTACAAACCATGTTGGCCTTAGACCAAACAAGTAATATCAACACATAAGACATCCTGAAAATACATCAATAGGTCATATCCACACGTTACATTAAAGTCGGTCCATAACCTAGATCAACCAGGACCAAGTATAGGTCCACACGCTTCAGCAATGATCATTCGCCAAGTCTCGAACATGATCACCAATAGCATCTTGAAACTTAATCAAAAGCTGCACCAACACCACTTATGCAATGCATCAAAGATCTCCACAAAAAGCTCTGCTGGTGAAACCCTCGCCAAAACCAGAAACCAATCTTCTAAGCAATTAGGATAGCATCCAATCACCAGACCAAAACCAACTGACTAAATATGGGTATAAGTATCATGAACAAGCCAATTCCATCACCAGACTATACCGGATCATACCGGATCCAATTTAATCATAAACCAATTAACCTACCGAGACAAGAAGGGTCTCAGTAAAGCATCCAAACAACTAGTGTTGACATCAATGAAAAAAAATCAATGCAACACATAATCAATTCCACCAAATGGCCAACAACATGTAGAAGATCATGTGGAGGCCGACTTTGTTACCATGTTTTCAGTTAAGGCTTTATTGGATAACGTGTTGATCCGAGAAGCATATTATTATGTAAATCATTTATGTTTGGCCGACATATTATTTTTTTGTTACGCACTTTGCTATTTCATGTTGATGAGGCTAATTTATGAAATTAACATATCAGTAAAAGCTTAAAAAATGTGAAAAGTTTTAGATTATGTGGGAATACTGATTCACCTTCCCTCTCAATATTTCGGTCCATTCAACCAATTCAATGTAAAATAAATGGAAAAAAGTGAGAGAACATGAAAATCTTGACTTGGAAGCTCAAAAGAAGACCAACCACAAAATATTCTAAAATTAATCAAATGGATCGTTTGTCTTGGTTTTTGTTCTTTCATCATCTAACACTGCATTTCACTCTTTCCTTGGTTTTTGAATTTGACACAAATGCATTAATAATCCCTTCCAACATTGTTTTTGTGCTAACCATAATCCCCTCCTCTCCTCCAAAAACTCTTGAGGTAACACTCAACTCTTACCATCATTTGCCTCAATTGTATAAGGTGGTATATTGGGTGATTTGCTCCTTGGTAAAAAAACAACCACCAAAGCTCCATTGCCTCTAGGCCAATTGCTAATGAACCCCTTATTAGGATTACAATGCCATCAACCTTGTAAACAGTATATGTCTCCAACACTTTTGGAAGGTGTACTTCGAAGCTTAGGATGTAATTGAAGAAATTATTTTTAATTTATATTTCCTTAGAATCTTGGTATGTGTCATACATAATCATGAGGGAAGTAGATCACTATGATGATATTCACATTTGACTTTGGACTTATGATATATTCCTATTTTTAGGCACTAAGATTGGGGAGTGGAGAATCTTTTCACAATAAATTGGACCCACAAGAGTTAGTGAAATCCAAATGGAGCATTACACTTGAGACTGTGAGGCATCAAGGAGTTAAAGGTCAAATATTCTTTTGAATTTATATTTCATATTTGAGGATTCAATTGATTGAGCCCATGTGAAGTTATTCATTGATTTTTCTATTTTCATAAGATGTTCTCCAAGGTTGACATGGGGTTTTTGCATTATACTTTGGTTTTGGTATCCATTATTTTCGTGAAACTATTTATGATTTTGGCCTCTCTATTTACCTATATATTGGAGGTATGAGATAGTATTTTTATATCATTATTTATAGGTACTTAGGTGCTCTCAAAAAAATGTTAGAGTGTAGAGTGGTGGTATTGTATCATGTACATGTAAGACTAGTACATTTCTTTTTTCTTTAGTGGAAATGTTTTTCTACAAGGTTTTATCTGCGTAAATCTTGTGTTACTATTATTTGCTAATTTTATTCTTGTTGTTGATTTGTGCACCTTTACATACTAGTTTATGGTACTCTAATATTAAGAAACTAATTTTAGACTTGCCTACAATTTGAAAAATATTGTATTGTAGTAGTTTCACCTTGTTTCTCAACACACCTTTCACACTAATGGCTCTAGTAAAGGTAAAGATGTCTCATTTGACATCCCTAATGATATTATTGATGTTATTCGAGACTAAAAAATTAGATCCATTATTTAGTTATTTCTTAATGGCTCTCCAATAAAAAAGAATTTTAAACATCAACACATGTTAAGGGGGAAAACATGGATACTAAAATGTTTTAGAGGATTAGGGAGGGGATATGCTTCATGAACATTCATTGAACCTAATCACACATGAGTTACTTTATAGCATGGTTCTCAAATTATTTATTGGCATATGTGGTGTGTTCATTCCTAGAATCTATACTTCCACCTAGAAACCATCTCCATATCAAAGTATCCTATATAGATGGAATTACCATTCCTTAATTTGGAACTTTACCCACTTTTGCATGATACTACTGCCCAACTAGTAATAGTTATTTGGTATAAAAAATAAAGATCAATGGTTAAATCTCTATGGTCAAATTTTATATATGTGAAATGGATCTAATGCAACCCCTTCTCAAATCCATTATGATCAATACCCAACTTTTGATTTTAACCAATGAATTAAATATTGACGTAAATTGAATACTTGTCTCTACTACTAAAAATAAGGGCACCATAACCATGACTTCCCCATCCATAAAATTTTTCATTTATCTGAATCCTCTAATGCTATGCCCCTTTCCAACTATATTTCTATCGTAGACACCATGAAAACCCTCGATTTTATATATCCCCAATGGTCTAATCTTATAAAACCTTCCTTAACATTTATTCCTAACAAACCTTCCTCTCCTTACCTTGATAATCCTTATTTATCTCACTATCCCCACTCTCCCTATGAATTTCTTTCATGTAAATATGTTGTTGCTAAACATAGAATCCTTGAAATACATAAATAATACCTTATCTTCCTTGTTTCTAACCCAAATGGTCATTACTTTTCTTTTTAACCCTCAATATTGATGACGAGCTATACTTTTTATTCCTTAATAGAACATCTTCCCCAAGATGTAAGCATGGATTCTCCCATATTCACCTCAAAATATTAGTCCAATGCACTTTAGTCAGACTAAGATTCATTTCTTACCCTTCCACGATTTGGTCAAACTAAGATTCCTTTCTCACCCTTCCCTAATGAAGTGCAAATGCAAATCATAGAATTTTAGGGGCCTTTCCATCCCCTCCAATTAGTATCAAGTTAGAAACTCCATTTAAAATAATACCATATATAGTCGTATGCTTTAATAAGTGAAAATCCTATTTGACATTATGTCCAATTTCTCTACACTAATCACGTTATGGGTTGTTATGGTGTTATATTGGTCCTTTCCCCTTGGATTACAAAATATCTATTTACTTCTATAATTGACCCTTACAACTATTGTGTGTGGAGAAATGTGCTATATATAACAGAATACTTGGAGTTTTCTTTATGTATGCTTCTAATCCTTCAAGATGAAATTAAGTAGGGCACACAAAAAGTATTCCTTCACTAATATGCCAAGGAGAGCATTGTGAAAATTTTAATCTTTTAACAGCAACAAAAAGAATAAATAATAAATAATAAACACATACATGAGGAAAACCATGTAGGGTGAAAATACTCAAACTCCAAAGTATCTCAATCTATTATTTAGTAAACCAAAATTACAATACACTTGCAGAGAAAGCCTCCATACGAATATCACCAACCAAATTTTCAAAGGAATTCTTACAACTTTAAAATATCTACAAACATAGATAACTCCAACTTCCATCTCAAGCACCTAATTATAGAAATACAAAATTCAAAACCCATGAGCTCAAACCACCAAAAAATCTAGTGTCTAAATTATCCCCAATAAAACATGCCTTATGATGTGTTAAAATGCACATCATAAGTTGGTAAATATGTGTAACTCCTCTTTATAGCTCTTTTATGCATCCAATAATTTCTTTCATTTTCTTTTCAAAGTTTTAGAGGCCATAACTTTTGATTTATTGGGTCGATTGGACCCCTTTTTCAAAAACTAAACCACTTTAAGAGATCTACACAACATGCACCATTGTAGATGGTGTCGAGAAATCAAGAATATTTTCTTTAGCAAAAAACTAACCATACAGCCTATAAATTGATTTTTTAATTTTATACCAAAAAATTGCATCTTTTGTACTATTAACTTAGTCTAACTTATTCTTATTGCACATTTTCATTTTAGTCCTATCTTAGTCTCCTATAAGAGGATTAAATGCGGTTTCACCTAATCAAGATGTTTGTTGATCAGGTGTCTCTTGTTAGGGGCATTGATGCCCCTAACATTCCATGTTAATATTTTCATAGCAACTCAAGAAAGGCCAAGCCTTTCTTTGATCTCAACTTCTTTTGACCTTTGGTGTTACCTACCAATTCAAATTTCACCATATTTGACTTCATCCCTGCTGCCTTCTTTCCCCCAGCTTAACCTTGTAGACTGTAGGTAGACTTTGTTTTAAAGATATTTCAACCAAAATCGCTTCCTCGTCATCATCTACCATAGGGGAAGAGCATTAGTTACTGCCCACATTCAAATAATTGTTCACTCCTTGCACGACCAACACCCTAATTACTAACTTTAAAGAAACCAAAAGAAAAATAACTAAAAGTCATTAATAAATTTCACATGTACCAATAGCGACCCATTTTTTACCATAATTGGCCCATTTGTGCACCATTATGGGTACCAATAGTGTATATTGGGGAATTTGTCCATAAAGTATTAACAATTTTAAGTGCACAATTATTGGGGCATCTTTAAGCAGGTATCAGGTGACACTTTGAAATGTGTACTTTCTTACCCTTGCATGCATAATGGATTGCACAATGCACATAGTTATTACCTAGAAGTCAGAACAATAGCTATAAGCAATTAAGTCACATAAGGAGACTAAAAAAAACCATCAAAATATGATGTACCATTTAGAATATGTTGGTGTGCAAATTTAGCTATAACGACTTCTCACGTGCTTCCCTACTATGTGAGTCCTCAAAAGATGCAAAAAGAACCTTCTCTAATAGGTGGATTATTTTCCTTGAAATCCTCCCTTAACACTATGGTGCAGTCACCGGTTAGGAGGGACCTCAAAGAGATTAATCTGGACCGGTCAAGAAGAGTAAACACAACGTGGAAACACAAGGATATGATGGAGGCAATGCAGAACTGAATGAATTATATCATGAAGACTGTGTACAATCAACCAGTAACAATTGGGTTATAGAAACCGACTCACTAGCCTGCTAAATACATGCTTAATTACAGAACATGTCACAATCGAGACCTCAAATCTTTATATCTATCTTCTATGTTCTATCTCTTAATTGATCTCTATTCTAATGCTCAATTACAATGATTTATGCGATCCACGGGGATTCGATCGACCCAAAAAAGGATCAAATGTCGAAGAACAAGACCTAACGTGTAAAAACAACAAGATCAGCCTTCGCCAAAGAAATTCCTCCAAAAAATCCAAAGGATGAAATGTAGATCAAAGGGAAGGTCAGCCACATGTTAAGGAACATTAGAATCAATGCTCGGAGCTCTGCAAGCTACGGAAGGGATCCAGTAGATTCCATTAGATTACAAATGCAAATAGGTACAGGCAACCAATACCAGAAAACTGTTTCGGAAATCGATAGCGATAACTTGCCAGAAAATTATCCAAATGCTCTGAGGTTTGGGAATAAGGTACATGATCAAGTCCTCAAGAAAAAATCCATCTCCTCGAGATCCGGTGAGCCAATGCCATAAAATGCAGAATGAAATGCTGAAACTGCAAAACAGAAAGCAAAACGGAAAGGAAATATTTTTGGTTGATGAAAGATTGCCAAGAACCGGGGATGCTCCTACATCAAACATTCGAGGTTGTTGAAAAAAAGCATCTCACTTTGCTGGGGTCAGAGGAAAACCAAGGTGGTCTACCTCTGCCTGAGAAATCCAAGATGAATCTTCAACTGGTATGTCCTTCCACTTTACAAGATACTCCTTATACTGACTGCTTCGGGTACTATGCCCAATCCTACTGCCCAATCCTACTGCCCAAAATGTCTTCAATCTGATCTAGTTCCTTCCGGGGCAACTATTTCTCCAAGTCTGCAATACTGTCCTCGCTGAATTCTGGTTCATGATATTGATGTAGATCTGCAATGTTGAATATAGGTGAAATACTCAGACTATCTGGTAACTCCACTTCATATGCATTTCTTGCACTGAACTTTCTCAAAATCTTGCAAGGTCGAAACTTCCTCATCTGCAACTTATTATAAGTTCCAATCGGGAATCTCTCTTTTCTCAAATACACCATCACTTCATCACCAACTTCAAATTTCTTATGTCTCCTCTTCTCATTTGCTTTCTCCTTATACTTGTTGTTCATGTCCTCCAAATGTTGCTTAAATTGAATATGTAAGTCCTTTATGTGATCTGCAAACTCTTATGCTTTTGCACTTCTCCGGTCTTCACTGCTAATATCTCTTAGTTCAGATATACCTCTGGGGCGTGCTCCGATAACAATCTCAAAAGGTCTCCTTCTAGTACTCATGTTTACTGAATTATTGTAGGCAAACTCTGCTTGTGCAAGAATCAAATCCCAACTTCCGGTTTTGTCTCCAACTAAGCATCTTAACAAATTTCCCAAGCTCCGATCAACTACTTCTGTTTGTCCATCAGTCTGTGGGTGAAAAGTAGAACTGAACTTCAAATCTGTCTTCATCTTCTTCCAAAGTGTTCTCCAAAAGTAACCAACAAACATAGTATCTCTGTCTGAAACAATGCTCTTAGGCAATCCATGCAATCTCACCACTTCGTTGAAAAATAGGTCTACTATATGCATTGCATCTGATGTCTTCTTACAAGGTATGAAATGAGCCATCTTCGAGAATCTATCCACTACCACAAATATAGAATCATTCCCTCTCTGTGTTTTAGGCAATCCAAGTATGAAATCCATGTTGATATCTTCCCAAGCTCTCTTTGGTACTGTCAAAGGTTTATACAATCCCACATTCTAACTACTACCTTTTGCAACTTGACAAACTCTACAACTTTGCACATATTTCCTAACATCCTTATGAATATGGGGCCAAAAGTAATGCTCACTCACCACAGCTACTATTTTATCAACACCAAAGTGTCTGGCTAATCCTCCACTATGTTTCTCCTTTATTAAATTCTCCCGCATAGAACTCTTAGGTATGCACAACAGAACTCCCATGAATAACATCCCATCCTGAATGAATTAATCCAACCACTTGCTTCTATCTACCATAACTGTTTTGAAAACTGATAGCGATAATTTGTCGGAAAATTATCCAAATTCTTCGCGGTTTGGGAATAAGTAGATGATCAAGTCCTCAAGCAAAAATCCAACTCCTCGAGATCCGGCGAGCCAATGCCAGAAAATGCATATTGAAATGTTGAAACTGCAAAACAGAAAGCAAAACGGAAAGGAAATATTTTTGGTTGATGCAAGAATGCCAAGAACCGGGGATGCTCCTGCATCACACTACTTGTTTGTCACTTGCCCTTGTTGGGCTGGAGGTTGCCCAAATAGGTGGAGCACTTTCTTATAAATCCTTTATTCCCACTACTCATTTGTCACTTGCCCATGTAGGGCTGGAAATTGCCCAAAATCACTCCCCACCTAAATCTGCATCTTCCATCAAACCAGATTCATTTGTTCTCACCTTTGAACCTCCTTGCAAACTATAATCCATATCTCTCTTCCCCATACTACCATTTATATCTACCCCTCTATCTTCCTTTGTTCTTAACGATTGACCTACCACTTACTACTCAAAAATAGGGTTTATTGGAATCTCCTCCATTGGTGTTCCTAATCTGCAAACATTTCTCGCATGGCCCTATTTCTAACAAATCTCACAAACTTCCACTACTTCCTTGATTTCAATCTTTTGTCTCCATAGCCCATGATCTGAATGCAATTCTATTTCTATTGGAAGTGGGGGTGAGGAAATTAATTTATTATATAACCGAGCATAAATATAAAATCTCAAGTACCAATCTTCTCTAGTACATGTTCAAAGGAGCCCAATCGATCTCTAATACATTTCAATATTTCCTAGTCCCAATATTCAGTAGTTAAATTATTGAACCCGATCAGTGTAGGCATCTCCCTTATTTATTCCTTTAGGGGATTAAAGTTCAGGGACTAGTCTCTAGTAAAAAACCCTAACCCACACATAAGAAAAAGGGTAATTGTTGAGGATACAAGTTTTACTTTTGTTTATGGCACAAACAACCAAAAAAAACACATTTGTGAGAGTATTAAGTTACACATCTTATCTTCATTGTTTTTCATCGCCTTCACACCACACATCAAAAGAATATTTAATGGGGTCATTCAAAATGGGTTTCCAACAAATTGGACAACTAGTGTTGTCATCCCTTTGCTCAAAAGTGTTGATATTAACAACCCTTCAAATTACCACACTATAATTATCTTTACCCTAAAGAGAAAGAAGATTCATAGGGAATTTATCTTTGATGACAGCCCCTTGCAAGCAATCAATGATTATAATTACCTTGGCCTTGATTTTCACAATAAACTCAACTAGGAAACATGTAGAGCAAAAAGGATACAAGGGGGATGGAAAGCCTTATACTCATTACATAATAGATGCAAAAGACTTGAATTATGGGACTCAAAAACTAAGAACTCTTTTTGGGTTGCTAGTGGTTCTGGTGGTACTTCATGGATGTGAATTTTGGGGCAGCAACACTTACGAGATCATCTTGGTGGAAGTTCGGGCCTTTCTGGTTGAAGCATCAACTATGATTTGATTGCTAACCTACCTAAGAAGATCAAAGAACATGGAGCTACATCAATGGCCCAAGATGGCAACAACAAAGGAATTAGACAAAAGGAAGAGCATGGATGAAACAAAACAAGTGGATGAATAAGTGTGCTATTAACATAAAAGAGTGCACCAATAACAAAGGGGAAATAAAAAAAAGTGTGTGCAAGGAAAATTTAAAGAAAATACGTGGATAGAACAAATTGAGAGGAAAATAGCATCCTTTGTCAAACATTTTAATCCCACATTCAACCCTACTCAAAAGAACTACATAGGAACGAAAATAAAATGGAAAACAAAAATGTTAATGGCTCAATTGAGAACTAGTTCACACCAACTTAGATGTGAAACCGAAAGAAGAATGGATAGATAGAAAATATTGTTATTGCACCCAAAAAGTGGTGGAGACGAAATGGCATTACATCATGAAGTGTTCAACATACAACGATATTCAGATCAATTCTATTGAGACACTAAATGTCAAGGATAACCAAAGTTGCTACCTTCCTAATTAAGATACATGGTAGAAGATCCAAAATGCAAAAAGAAAAAGAAATTAAGTGTACATGGATTGTTGGTCTCTTCTTCGTGGTCCTTTTGTGCTTATTCGATTTGTTGGTTATCTGGGGTCCCATAGGTTGTTTGGCCTCGTGGATGTCATTAAAAATGTTCATTTACTCATCTTGCAATCTCTTCACACTCCCATTCAAACTATTACTACCAACAGCTAGAGCAATGCATCTATTAATGTTGGGTTTAATAGGGATCACATTAGCACTTGTAGCTTTGGGGATCATGCTTTGGCGTCCATACCATTTTTTTGCATTTGACACTTTTGCCTTCTCATTCTCACTCCCATGGTCTTGATCGTGTCCCAACTCCTCCAACAAGACTTGGTACCACTCCGTTATTCCCATCTTTTCAGAGGAGGTATTAACTCAATATTACTAATAATAAAAATTAAAGCTAAAAATGTTTGAATTAAGTGTAATCACGATTTCTTATAGCTTGGGTTAAAAACAATAAAAATTAATTGAAATGAATGACTTGAATGACTTGAATTTTTTTAATAATGTTTATGAGACTAGAGAAGTCTATAGGACCAAGAGCAACAACAAAAGAGTATCACTCTTCTTGATAAGGTTTATAAGGTTTGTAAAATCATCTTGATGTTTGATCTTCTTCAATGGATCTTATTCAAAAAGTGTTTGAGATTTATCCAACCTTGCCTCCTCAAATAAGGTGTTTAGATTATCTTTTTGTGATGTCTTTATAGTTGATACATATGTTGTAGCGTGATGTATCATTCTATCTCCACCGTACCTTTGTCAAAAAATATGCATGTTCTCTTTTTCCACTCCTTAGGTATCAACCATCTATTGGTTTCACACCTAAGACAACGTGAAAGTCCTCAATCCAACGATCAACATTTTTACATATTAAACTTATTATCAACTACTATGTTAAAAAACTCATAATGGTATCACGTGGAGTTTAACTTCTTGGAAATAGTAAGATTTCTTTCAACCAAAATGCTTTGTCCATATGGTAGTCTTGAATTTTTCTTACACATCTTTTATTTCTTTATTGGTATTTGGACATGTTTTTTATTTCTTTATTGGTATTTGGCCATTCCTACAAATTAATGTCCAATTTATTTATCCACTTGGCATTCCAATTCATCCATGCTCTTTTTCTTCCATCTAGCTCTTCCTCAATGACCAATCTAGGCGAGCAATGATTTTCCATATTTTGAGTCTTATTTAGGGAGCTTAACAACTAAGCAATCACCAATGCTAAAGGAAAAGTACATGTTTCAACTATAAAATATCATAAGAAGCTAAAGCCTTAGTTTTGAGATTGCCTATTAAATATCTCTAAATTCTCTCCACCAACCTCCATTTCTAATTTGAAGTATCCCAAATTTCACACCCATAAAGGATCATTAAAGTGAAAAGCAAACCAAATAGAATTCCCTTGGTTTTCATATTCCACAATTGTGCACTTTCACATCTATTTTCTTAAAATATTATTTTTACCATCACCCTTGACTTATTTTTACTCTACATGTTTCCCAACTAAACTTCTTGTAGAAATCAAGCCCACAATACTTGTATTTATCCACTATTTCTAGTAGGCTACCTTCAAATAGAAAGTTAATTTGTTTGTTTTTACTTCATAATGAAAAGATAATGACTTTGATTTTACTACTGTTTAGACACATCTCAACCTAATAAGAAAAGAGTTTTAGAGCTCTCAAGTGCTCTCTCAAATTATGAGTTGTTTTTGCAATTAAGACAAGATAATCACATAGAAGAGTGGTAATTTGACAATTTATTGATATCACAACTTTAAGAGAGGGGTCCAATCCTCTAGAAATCCTCTTGGATGACATTACTGAAAATGCATTTTATATGAGGTGTAAGGACCTCTACACTTCATTTTAAATATTTTGCTTGCCGCTCATCTACATCCCATAATTTTCCTTTGGTAAGTCTTTTTATGTCTTTTGATATCTTCAATAGAGAATAGCTCAATAATTACATTTATCACTAAGACATTGTGTTTACCTTGAGCATGCCCGTATAACAACCTTGCATATACAAGCTATTAAGAATCTATGATATTGTTTCTATTTGCTTTCTCTTTTGTTTTTGCTGTTCCTTACAAGCTCTTGGAGGCATATTTTCCAAGAGCAAATAGCTCCTCCTTTCTTGTGTTCAAGTACCTTTCTTTCTCACATTGTAACGATTTTTCATACTCCTTATTTTCTTTGTCCATCTTGTATTCTCTTTGGTTTCTTTTTGCCTATTTGCAGCACTCATTCAACTAAGGGTTTTTAAAAAAAAGTATTTTTTTTTTATTCCCTTTAGGTCTAGCTCTTATACTCTTTATTCAGGCTGCATTTCCCTTAAATTTACAATAAAAAAATGTTTAAGGGCAACTTTTAAGAATTCTTAATTCCCTCAAGTCGTGAAGGTTTTATCCTTTGAAGGCACCTTTTCATTAAAATAGACTTGTTTATCTCATTGCTTGATTATGCAAATATCAAATTTTACACATTAGAATATGATCTTAGTTTGATCTCTATAGGTCACTCCCAAAAACTTCCATCAATCTAGTCTACACTTTTAATTGTGACCTAGGCTTCTCTCTATAAGGCACTCCTAACCACTAACTACTAACTCCATCAATCTTGCTATACAGTTTTGTAAGTCGATAGCATAGTCATCTCCACTTTGATCATTGTAAGTTTTACAAATGATACTGCTCAACTTTGCCTATATTCTCATACCATTCCAACAACTGTGTTTTATAAACTTCATAACCCCAATTATTCTGCCTTGCAATGTATAGCATTTCCCTTACCACCCTATGAAATTCTTTTGCTAAGTTGATCACTCTCTTCCTCAAACATAATGGATTAATGTTATCTTCTTATTGGTGAAAGTATTAAACTTGTTATTCCACATTGATGTTACTAGTCGAATATTCATGTAAACAATAGACACTTGACATTTGTGGCACTTCAACTTACTTGGATGTAAGAAAAGAATTCAGTTTGTTAGGCAAACATTCCATTCTAAACTTTATTAGATTTTAATTTTCATGAAATATTTACTGTTTATGTTCGAGGACATCTTTTGCAACACAAATTTGTAAGAGAAGTCATCTTTTAACCTTATTCTCTCCCATGTTTTGATAAACGGGAGGCTTGCACAACACACAAGCACACCTCAAAATGGTGCTTAATACAAAAGAGAGATACACAAACACATCAACTCGAGCTTTCACCTCAAACCCTATTATGAATTACTCAAGTTTTCTTCTGTTGAGTTAAAATTAAAAAGATAGCCCTATAGAATTTAAATTTGAACTTCAAAATGATAATATATAATAATACGAAATACAAAAAAGTGCTTTTTATATTGCCCGTTAGCAAAATTAGTCAGAATAGTCTCAAAAGAAACTATTCTTGCCTTTCAGTGAGGATTTATATTTTAAAATGAATTGAATTATTACAAATGGTAATCTTCAGTGGAACAAGTTGCTTTTATAGTCATCTCAAAGCTTACAACGGCACTTCAAACTAATGATGCAAAGATTGAAACCTGTACCTATGAGCTTTGGTAACAATAGTTCCATAAACTCAAAATCCCCAAGTTTTGCAGGCGTTGTTCAGCTTCGTGGTTTCTTCAGCTGCTAAAGGCATTTTAAAGACCTGTACCATAAAAAAATTTAAGGTTTCTTAAGCAGGATAGTAATGTAAAGTTGTAGTTTATGTTATAAGTTGGCTCGTTAGACAGTTTTATATTACCAAATTTAAGGTTTAAAACTTGATTGCTTTCTTTACTCTAGAACAGGAATCCCTTTTGGATAATCTTCAAATTTATTCTGATTTCTAAAAAATGTTTATTCCAAGAAAATGCCTAGTTCAGTCATTCCAAAGGCTATTACTGGAAATCTTTTTGCAACAAGAAAACTCCAAAACCGGTCAGTTAACCTTGGCCCACAACAAACCTGGCAAACATTTATAACCTTGTTTGTCAACAATCGAACTTTTATCTTGCTTCCAAATCACCTAAGCCCAATGCTCCAGAGCAATTTAAGGCCTTATGGCAAACATTAATGTTAGTTATTCATATGGGTCATTACATAATATACATTGTAAAGGGGGAAAACGAATTTGTCCAAAAGCAACAGCTTTAGTTCGAGATATATGCCTTTCATATAAAGTACTTAAAATCGTGTCCAGTAAAAACAAAATGCCTGCTTTAAAAAATATCTGTTAAGTGAAATATAATTATATCCTTGTTAAAGTGGACAATACATCTGGAATTAAGGAAACTTCTCTACTCAAAAATGGTTTTTTCCTTTGTAATAACCATTAAATTATTCACAAGGCTCCAATTGAATACCATGGTGAAAGGAAAAATAAGCGTATCAGGCTGAACCTTCAAATTCCACATGGATGTTGCGATGACCATATACTATGGCATTACATTACAGTGAATGAATTTCCCATTCTTCAATGCAAATATTCCCAATACAAAAAATGATGATAGCAACAATTCTATAACCACTGAATGCCATTTGTGAATTTGAACCTTCACTCATGGCAAGTCGAAAAGATTTACCATAAACAAAACTGCTTCTCTGATGTACACACTGAATCTTCCTGGCAGCCCTCATATCACCCTGATGTTCAGTTTTATCAGAAAAACTAGATCCTTGTGAGGTAGGTTGAATAAATCACCTATGTCAATCTACCATTCCCTTTAACACAGCTTAAGTTCACTAGGAATGATGTGACCAAAACTACAATGAAATCCTTGTAGTATGTGTCAAGTAGCTTATTTAAACTGTATCCTGAGCCAATTGTTCTATTGTACCAGTTAAACAACTGCATTCCCTCTATAGTGTGCACCAATAAATCAAAAATAGAGACATCTACAAGGTACAAGAAGTGAAATTATAATTGTCTGGCCGCCGGGCTTCATCACCTTAATCACTAGAACTGAAATTTAATAAACCTGAAAGAATCTAACATTCTGCCTTAGCAACCCTCAATCATCCCTGACTTGAAGTTACTTTCATGAGAGCAAAAAATTCAAAGTCTATAAAACAAACTTCTTTAATCTCTCTAACGCGGTGCTTGCTGTTTTGTTGGTTGGCTCAAGCACAAGAGCAAACTTGAAATCTGCATCAAAAACAAAGCATAATAAAGACGTCAAAATTTACAGATTAAAGCGATATATATCACACAAGTAATAATCACTGACCAATCAATTGCATGAATCATACAATATAGACATGTATCTATGTAGCGTCCATCTGATTTCGGGGTGATCAATATTGTAGAAGCTTATTTGGATAGTATCAGAGCATACCTACATCTTTGAAATTCTTTGGCCAAAGATAAGATCATATGATAAACAAAAATAATTCTGAAAGAATATGTCCATCTTCATTGACTAAACAAAATCCAAATTGATTTAAAATTTCCAAATTGCCACTGATTTATTTCAACTTCCACTGAAACTAGTGCCTTTTCTTCCATACTCTGTTCTACACCTTTCTAAGAAAATGTTACAAAACTCAAATTTATTATTCTCAATTAAATGTGCTCTAAAAGTGGCTACACACAGCCCATCAGGCACTCAGATTATACTTGACACAGCCTTTTGACAGTGTTGACAATAGAATCTAACCATAGCAATGCAGTCATTATATGTTAAAAAGAATCACAAAATTTCAAAACAATTGACACAAATTTTAGACAAAAGAAAAAGTCCCAACTATACCTTCAATCGCATCCTTAATGTAAGAAAGCATCTCCCTTGCCGTGCCTCTTCTTAAATACGCTTTAACATTCTGTTGGAAGCAGAGAAACATGTTAGATAATATATAATAAGACGTCAAATGAGATGACTTCTGCAGCACAGAATAACCCATACCAGTTTTGTGGTTTAAAATTAAAATCAAAAAATGATTATAGGTCAAATAATTATCATGACGTTTAATACTAAGCAAAATTTACTCATGCAATCAAAGTGTATGCATAGATGGCATGAAGAATTGTTATATGAATTATCCATAGTAGAAATGTCCCACTTATTACCAAGACCTCCAACTCATGTACATGGATTTTAGGAAATAATAGATGCTCTAGTTAATGATATTAACTCTTTTAGCATAATCAAAATACTCAATCACCTAAAATCTATACGTGTCTACGAAATAGTTCAAAGGATATTCCAAAAAAACTTCCAAGCAGCCAAAAGAGCATAAGACAGAAACAATGCTAAGAACAAACTACAACAAGAACCTAAGTTGCCATATCCGGTTTGGGCTCAGGTTAAGGTTTGAGATTCAGGTTCACGGGTTCGGCCAAAATTGTTTTTGGGGTTTTGGGTTCATCAATACAAAAACATATAAAAATAAAAAATATATGCATATTTGCAGCAGTAGTTGAGTTCAAAATACACCACTATGCTAATAGTCAAATAACATAGCAAAATACACCATCATATATTAAAGTTTTAGTTCAAATGATATAACAAAACAGTAAATACACCACAATATTAATGATTTAGTTCAAAAATAATAATGAAAAGCTACAACAATCAGCCATCACTGATTAAAAAAACGAAGTTCAGCAATGAAGCAAAGAAGTTATGTTTTTCATTCTATGGTGCAAAACTGAAGTAGGTTTTACCTTTTTAGTGTTTTAAGAAATCAAATTAGGGTTGGGGGGTCGAATTTTCCTTTTTGGCGTTAAAAAAAGTCAACAAAAATTGTCTTTTCTACCAAATTCCTCACGGGTTCTACAAAATCCGTTGAAATTCTTCTCAGGTTCTTCTGGGTTCGGTAGGAACAAACCCACAGGGTTTAAGCCAGACCCTGTCTTGACCCAAGGAGAACTGAACCCAGACCCGGACCCGGATCAGGGGAAACCAAACCAAGACCCAGGGGGTCCTAGTGGAGAAGCCAACAACTTAGACAAGAACCAACTAGAACCCCAATCATACAAAAATCTTTGCATAAACTCAGCTAATTGAGAGATCATGACATTGTGAGTGGATAACTCGGAGTTAGATATGGAATAGGTGGAAATAGAAGAAAGTCTGCAGCTGACAATTTTGAGCCCACTCAAAATCATTCCCCTTTTCTTTGCAAAGACTAGGATATCCTAGGGATACTCCCTCACCATGGGGAATGTCTCCCTGGACATCTTGACAAAATGTTCGGTGTGTGTTTGTGTCCATGCGTGTCCATGTGTGTGTGTTTGTGTGTGCGCACGTGCATGCGGGTGTCCCTGTGTGTGCGTGTGCATGTGTGTTTGTGTGTCTGTGATGGTGCACATATGTGCATGCAAAACTTCCCCATGACAAATAACAGTCTAACCAAAAACAATCAATCAAGGTAATACTTCAAGTTCACAACAAAACCTTTACAAATAAGGCCAACAGATCCCAATAGAAACTCAATGAAATGATTGAGATCTCACTAGAACCCCAAGCCAAACTGAGAGCATCTAACCTTTTGCTTTGATTTGTTGGCAAATTCTACAACCTTGCACAACATTTTTCACATCCACACTCATCTTTGCTAATAGTAACTCACATAGTTGTGTCAATTTTTTTCCACTTCAAATTGAACAGCAGAGCCCTTTAAACGAAATAATCTAACCATGGAGTTCTATCCCTGCCAATTAGGTTCATAGATGCTGTCCAAGCTTCTATAAAATTCACATCATTCTCATACAACTTGCTCATGGAGTGAAATCCAATAACCTCTACTCTGCAACAAAAGACATCTAGTAAATGCATCAACGACCCTATTCTATTTACCACTTCTAAGTTTCAAAACAAATTAGTAACTATGTAGAACTCATCCCATGTCATGTGTTTTTGGCTGAACTTCCTTGGTTGTTAATAAACTACAGTGCATGATAGTCCATGAATTGAACAAATTCCCTAGACAGCTAATAGTGTGTCCGCTTCTTCAATGCTTGAATAATCAAATAAAACTCTTGATCATGTTATGCAATAGGCATACCTTATTGACTCAAAACTCCACCAATTTAAAGAACTTGAATGGACTTATTTCTAGGTGAGATCAAGGATCAACATCCAACATGAGGTATGCATGTTCAGAGCTACTTCTATATCTGATTCTTCTGTCCTGGCATGCAGATAAATAAAACAGAGGATCTTTTTGATGTAAATCAAATTCAAAGTCGGCAAGATGTGACAATGGTTTCCTTGTTAGGAAAATTAATGTTTACATTATATTTGAGGTGTTAGTAACTATGTAAATGTAGAAAGGTAATTACTATTGCAATAGGATGTTGTTAATAAGCAACTCGCTAATATAGGTTTGGATGGTTAGTCGTATATATTGTTGAAATAACAATATATCACAATAGTTAGTGGTTAATGTGTTATACCCGTGAATGATATTCCGGGATATTTGTTATAACACCTCCCTATTAAATAGGAGGTTGTTTGGATATGTAAGTGGCTATATATTAGCCATGTATTGAGCGTTGAAATAGATAGCATGGTATTATTTTGTGTGTTTAATTTTAAAGCTTCTTTCTCTGTCCATATTACAATATGGTATCAGAGCGGGTCTCTATGCCTATTGTTTAGTGATAAGGAGAGAATATATGTGCCTATTATGCTGATGATTATTTCATATCAAACTTACATTTATTGGTACTGAGAATGCCTGCAAATCCTTTGTATTACGTAGCGAAGGTAGAATATTTGTGAAGGAGAGCATGGTAACTATTAGAGGACAGGTAATAGTTTCACAGCCTTTTGAGCTCCAGCATCAAACATCATTTTGCGTGATTGAAAGATCTTAGAGACTGATCCACTGCAAGCACCTTTCAATTATTATTGACTGTCACCCCGTGTCGCATGCTCAGTATCTGAAGAGTGCATGATAGACTGTTCTTTTGTTTTGTTGGTCCTGTTTTTTTTGGCAAATCCCCCACGCAGAAGGCACTTCACATTTTGGATCCTGATCCCTGCACCCATTGGTCCACCGCCACCAACACTAAAGAGTGGATTTTGCTCGAATTAGAGGAAACGTGCTTGATATCCCACATAAGGATCCACAATAAGTCAGTACCTGGAGTGGGAAATTGCTGTTACGATATTTGCTTTGGTCTTTACATTCAGAACGGCTCTGCATCTTTGAGGTACTGCTCATGTATTGAATAAATCCAAGTAGCTGCATAATACTCCATATGCACTTGTTATGTTGATTTACAGCTTCATATTGTATTTTGTTTGTCACTGCTGAGTCTTGAAATCCCTAACCACGCCCTCCTCCAAGCCTGTTGAGGTGACTTTAGATGAGTGAGGAGCAAATCAAAGCCTAGCAACCTGAAGATCTCCTTCACAGTTGCTACATGAAAAGATCAACTGTTTATCCAGCTTGTTCATGGTGGCTAAAATTATTCTTTTTATAGAGTCAATATTTAAAGTTGTGTTTTAATACACTTAATTTCTAATTATAGTTTCTAACTATGTTAGAAATTAAAATAAAATTTTAATAGTCTTCTAGTGGTATTGTTGTTGGAAAATCAGTTGTCTTTGTGTCAAAGTGCTATAGTCAAGGTGCATTATCGGTTGAGGCCGACACCTTTGATTAAAAGAGTAATCATGGACAAATTAACTCATTGAGAAATTTGAAGGAAGAGTCTTTCATACTTGGCAGATACAGATGCAGTTACACTTGATAGAAAAGGATCTCTGGGATGTTGTCAAACCAAACTCAGTCATACCAACTGATGCAAATGAACTTGCGAAGTGGAATGTCAAAAATCAGAAAGCTTTGGGAACTATTGGTCTCGGTTTATCAAAAGCATATTTACACCATGTGGATTTTGCAAAATCAGCAAAAGAGATTTGGGAATAATTAAACAAGCTCTTTGGATCTGAAGCAAAAAGTGCCAAGACAACATTGAAGCAGAGATTGTATGGATTGAAGATGGACAAAGGTACAAAAATGGCAGATCACATCAGTAAGTTTCATTCTCTCTTAAATCAGCTAGCTGGGATTAATGAGAAAGTAAAAGATGATGAAGCTAAAGCAATCCTTCTGAATAGTTTGCCTAAACATATGTCTGGAATGGTGTTCACATTAAGCAAGGTAACTATTAGCCTTGAAAGGGTCATATCTACTCTACTTGACCATAATGAAGACTCAGAATCCGAAGAGGTCTTATTTGTACATAGCAAAGCAAGAAAAGGCAAGTACAAATCCAAGCATATTCCTTCAAAAGGAAAAGTCAAATGCTTCTATTGCAATGAAATAGGACATGTAATTTTGAATTGTAAGAAGAGGGCACAAGATCTACTAGATGATAAACTGGATCATCATGCTTCCTTAGCTGAAGAAACTGATTGGGAAAACCATGCCCATGATGAAGAGTTATCATGTCCTAGTAATGAAGAATATGTGTTTTAGATAAGTTCAAGAATGGAGGTAGGAGGCATCGGAGGTTGGAGGACATTCAACGTCCTCTCGTCAGTCAGCAACGACGGGGCCACTTATTAGCTTTGGTGGCACTTTATTTTCTAGTATGCAACATGATATGTTTTGTTTTTCAGTGTTCCTGGTTGTGTGAATAAGTGGAATTTCACATTGTGGGGGGGGGAATATAACCAATGTTCCATTCCCATTTGTGATATGTATGGTGTTTTCTATATAACTTCGCTGATGTGCAAGGATAGTGGCGAACAAAAGCACCAAAGTAAGTCAGTTCATGGATCTTGAAAGGATTTGTGGGAGGATCCAGAAAACCACACAAGGGGAATAGGTGAGTGGATGTTACTGTTCATGTCAAGGTTTGTGGTGAGCCTGTTTAAAACCATGGGAGGAGAGAACCTTTCTTTTGGATCAAGGTCATGAGTCACATAATTGGACATGCCACAAGGGTGAGCATACTGCAGAAGAGCGTGTGAATGTTTTTCTGCCATGTAAACATTGAGGAGGGGGAATGTTAGGAAAAGTAATGTTTACATTATATTTGAGGTGTTAGTAATTATGTAAATGTAGAAAGGTAATTACTATTGTAATAGTGATGTTGTTAATAAACAACTCGCTAATATAGGTTTGGATGGTTAGTCGTATATATTGTTGAAATAACAATATATCACAATAGTTAGTGGTTAATGTGTTATACCTGTGAATGATATTCCGGGATATTTGTTATAACACCTCCCTATTAAATAGGAGGTTGTTTGGATATGTAAGTGGCTATATATTAGCCATGTATTGAGTGTTGAAATAGATAGCATGGTGTTATTTTGTGGTTTAATTTTTAAGCTTCTTTCTCTGTCCATATTACAATATTCCTTATATCTAGAACAACAATAATTCATTTGGTACCAATGACTGTGCACAAAATAAGAAAAAGGCTCTCACTATCATACAGACAAATTTTATAGAAAAACTACAGCAACACAAACCATTTCTTGTCAAGCACTTCCTGGTATTAGCACCCCACAACCTCTCAAGGTAGTGGTTTGTTTGAAGGAGAATCATAGTGTTGATAGATTCATGAAGCATTCAAAAGTTCATCAACAAAAAGTTAGATGCTCATCTGAATTGCTTTATCTATCCAACTCCAAAAGTTCAGGTCATGACTGCAGATGGGGGCACTATCAATCATATTTTGGATAGGTAGTTGGACCTTGCAAATCAAAAATTATGACGCGACAACTTGAAAAATAATTAAATTTCTTAAAAAAACACAATTCTATGCAAACTTCAATTACAAAATGTGTCACCATCCACAAAAAATCAACTGAGTTTTTTCTATTAGATTTTAATACATAAAAAGTACAAAATCACATCATTATGCAAAAACAATAGCTAGTTAATAATAATAAGTGATAACTATTATGAATTTATAATGATTGTCTTTGAAAAGAATCATTATAAATTGCATATCTAAGCAAATTACATATTACAAAATTTTACAATTTCCCCTTCCCCGTTCTAGTGAAAAATTAGGGGGGCACAAGTTCTATTCCTTGTACTCAGTTGTAGCTCATCACTCTACCTAGAAGGTTGCACCTCTGACTCCACTTTACCATTAGATGCCAATGACTCCTCTGCCACATCAATGTCATCCAATGACCATCCAATCTCTCCTACTTCTATTGCAACCACATCTTCCATAGCCAACATTTCAAAATCAGCAATCTCATTCTATAAACAAGGAGAGCACATTATCATGTGTGGTCCAATCACTATAGGGATCAATCTCATCAAAATCAATAAGCTCTTGTGATTTGTCCTCCAACTTTATTGTGAGAACCTGACAGTTTATTACACAAAAACCAGATAATTGAGGCATTATTAAGTCAACCTTTTGCACTTCTTTATGTGAATGGTATTAAACTCCTGTTTGTAATATCCCCTTCCCAAATTGCACTAACTTCTACCTAGATACGTAAATTACAAAAATTACTAATTAGGGTTAGGGTTTGAACTTTCCAATCAATCAACTTGTTAAACAAAATGAACTCGTGTGTAAATCCTGCATGTAAAGAATAAGAACAAATACAAATACATATTCATCTTATGGCTAGGGTTAGGTCAAATACTAAGATTAAAATACATAAAGTTGGAGAGAAAGAGACATGAAGGTTTGCTTGGAGCCATTTCTACACAAGCCCAAGAAAGGTTGCCTTCTACAACCTTCTTAATTCACTCGGCGGCTCGCACTTGCTTGCCATTCAAGTCCGCTTCTCCCATGCTATCATGTATTGTGGGGAAATGGGTAGAGAATGCAACCGGGTTCCTTGACTACTCCATGTAAAGACCATCCTAGGATGGCCTACTTACGAGCCCCTCGTTACCCCTCCATCACATTCCATACCCTTCCTCCACAAGGGTGTATTCTTATGTTACTACATTATTTGAATATTATCTAAAGAAACATATTTTATATTTATAATAAATGATGCATAACTTGATATATTATTCATACTTAATCATGATTGGTTCCCAATAAGATATGATTAGTTTAATTCTGATAAGTTTAGTCTTTTTTCCTAAGCTATCACATCCTTTAGACTGCTGTGAAAGGAATAGAATGGAATGCTGCAATAAAGTAATGCATTTTAATATACTACCAATAGGAACAGTAGAGATGCATCCAAATGATACAGCATACCCGGGTTACTAATGACTGGCTGCTTTCTTGTTCGCTTCTACAATCGCTGTCATCAGACCTGTGATTTCTTCTCGTTTATTTCTTGGCTTAATGTGTGATGCCTCCAATGAATGATAGGCTGGTCTTATAACTGCGTCCTGGAATGAGGGGTTGCATTGTATAAGACATATCTCATGTCTTTTGGCAATCGCACCCTTCCTAAACCGTTCTAATTGCTGCATATACAATAATCAATCTCCCACTTATAATCGCATCCCTTCCATATTGATGCATCACATCCTTTGGTGTGCATTCAAGTCATTAATTGGAGATTGTTAGTTAAGGTCTTAACTGATATGCATTATGGATTCTTTACTACTAAATCAACTCCTCCTTAACCAGTGGTGAGGAGACTATGTAAATCATATTTGATGATAAACTACCATTTGGATAACTAACCAATGGAATGGTTAGTTATCTTAATCGTACTGGTGGTTATATACTTCGAATTCCTTCAGCGATTGACATCATTTTTAGTTGTATTGATCACAATCAGATTTATGGGAATCGATAATCTTTCTGCCTCCTTATTGTAAGTATCAATTAATCTCTTTGTTAATTTGCAGATTAATAACATTTAATGTATTTTAACTCAATCGATCATGATGAGTAAATAAACAATTAATAATCCAAATATTTATACTGTTGTTTTGTTAACAAATGACATGTTCTACTAATAAAACAAAATTAATTAAAGAGGATCAGTCTTATTAAACAGAAACATATTATTACAATATAAAGGATCCATTATACTTGATCAAAGGGAACGGGGCATGACACAATTGCACTCACAAACAAAAGCACTTCAAGATTGAAACAAAATTCAAAAGGCTAACTTTTGGAGATTTGGAGCATTTACACCCTAATTGTACAACCAAGAACCTACAAATAAGATATTTTATTAATAATTGTAATTTGTAACTTGTAAGATACCCAGTGTATGGGTGTATCTTCCTCAAATGGTTGGCTACAAATAAAAGAGCTTCCTTCTAACTTGCTTACAATTCTAGAATAATGAGGTCTCACAGCTCAACTGCAATGTCATCCTCTTGATGCATGTTGAAAGTCCCTCCATAACCTCCCCATTAGTATCTATGAAACTATCAGAAAAGAAAAACTTGGTGATAAGGTTGCACCCCCTCTACATGAATAGATTGAAATTTATTGTTCAACCTACAATCAATGATTCCCAAATAGGGGCAAATATGCTTGTATCCCCCTTGTAATAGTTTTGGATCTTCTTTGGCCCTATCCATGGCATTGTCCCCATCCATCATGCGAACAATCCTCACCAAAGACTTCAACACCCATAAAGTACAAACTTACAAGTTACAATGAAACTAAATAATTTTGAAAATTACAAATTAAGGATTCTATTTGAAATTTAAATTGAAGTTTGAAGCTAACTTCGCAATCTCTATAGCTCTCTAGGAAAAGACATCATGAATAAAACTAACTTTCTTTTTGATGTGCTCTCCATCAATATTTCTTGAATATGTTGTAACTCAAACATCTCCTTCAAGGATGTCAATGAATTAGAAATGCTTTACACCATTAGAATATTAGTTGCAAACCTTGTGACACTAAATCGCACAAGCTCTTTCCCCTTGGTGTGAACTCTTATCAATTGAGAGCCCAAGGGTGATTATAAATATGTTTTGTTATATTCCTTGCACATTCTACAACTAGTCTCACCCAATCAATTTTACCAATGTCCTCTAAAAGAAGACCAAGGAAATAGAAAGCTCAAGTTGTCCAAAAGACTGCCAAATGCCTCTCTTGAAGCAATCTTTCAACTGTCGCATATGCCATTGCATCGTCAATGACAACTTGCACAACATTTTGTATGCCCACCTACAAAACAATCTCCTCCAACCGAGCTCAAAGTTTACCATACTTTATTTTGTTGATGGCATCATCTGACTTTAAGAAATCTGCTCACCTTTTAAAGCCACCAAAAAATTGATTAAGGTACAATTCCTTCCACTTGTCCACCCATTTGTAAAACTTGTACATCCTAACTTTCCCCACTACTTCTTATGATCTTCCACAATAATTATTGCATCTATAATAGCATTTTGGAGCAACCTCTAGCTTAACTTTTTTGAAGAGTGCATTGTACCCTTTCCCTACAACTACTAATGTAGTCACCAAACATTCCAAATATGGACTCTTTGCCATGTTTAAGGGAAAGTTGTTACAATACCAAAAGTTTATGCATGTATTATTTGCTTCTTTGTATGCCTTTGATCTTGTACCTTGCAATGAACGTTGTGCTCTAGCTATGTTTCTAGGAACAAAAAAATCTGACTAAGCTCTACTCAAGCAAGATGAAGTGGATGTGCCACATATAGTTTTTTTTCTTTCAAATCAAGAGCAATGGCTACTTCTATGGTTGTGAAAGCCTTTGACCTCTCCAATTTCTTCTCATCCAATAATGCAAGTTCTCTCATCATTCATTCCACCTCTTTTGGGGCTTTCTAACACAACTAGGTATCAATTTTAGGAATGCCATCATTATGGTGTTTGAGTTGATTAATGCCTACATTATGCTTTATTTGAACCCCAGGTACAAATCACACTCCCTACTACTGGTTCCATGATTGCATATTTCCAAGCAAGGCTTCAACTTACAAGGGGTTTACTTCCAATAGGGTGGCTTCCACTTGTTGAGTTGAAAACTAATGCAAAGTAGGATGACATTGTAAATTAACCTATAACATATATAAAAACACAATTTAGCACTTAAAAAATATAACACTTTGAACATCTTTTGTACAAATCATGTAAAATTTAGATGCATTTGAAAAATTGAAACATAATGCGATAATATGGCAATTGATTAGCAATCAAATTAATGAATTTGAAAAAAAAAACATATTTTTCCCTAAAATGTAACCTTATATTCTAAAGAAGAAAAAATTAGAACTAAAAAAATGATTCACCTAAACTTTTGAAATCAGCAATAAAAATTGTAAATATCAATTTACATGATAGAAAATTAGAAATATTTTATATGCTCGAGGAAAAAAGCAACTAACTTACAAATTCAAAATTTCACAAAATTGATCTTCGATTGCAATTTTCCCTACAATGTTGTAATACTTATTTGTTTCTCCAACATGAGTTAATAGAGCTTAGAAAGCCACACAAACAAAATTTCTAATGTCAAAATTGCCTTTTTAGTGCATTTATCCTAGGTTCCCTTGTGGCACAAATGACAAGGTCAAACTCATTTAGCACTTGACCAAAAACCCAAATACTATGAAAACTCAACATCTCGACTTGGCAAGAAAATTCTATAAAAGCTGAGAAAACAAAGTGACATGTACTCATTTAATAGTCAAGGTTATTCAAGATAATACCATAGCACTAATTATCTATGGGAGAACATAAACTTGATTGCCACATATTCACTCTCTATGGGTGCAACAAACATTGTGTTGGGAATCCAATGGCTTCTACATTGGGGGACAATTAAAATGAGCTTCCAAGTGCTATTCATGCATTTTTACTTAGAGGGAACATAATGAACTAAGAGGATCACATGCAAGGGTAATATCTTATGAAATGCAAAAGATGCTTAGCACGGAGGAGATGGCTTTGTGGCTTAATTGTTTTCAATATAAGCATAGTAATCAAAAGCTTCTGCAACACCAAATTTACAAGAAAATAGTTTTTGGAGAGATGGTGAGATGATTGTCTCCTAAACAAATCATGATCATGCCATTCAACTAGTAACAAGGAGACAACTGCTGAACATTGGGCCCTATAGATATCCATATGTACAAAAAAGTGATGACAAGAAGATAGTGCAAGAGATGCTAGAGGAAGATATTGCCAAGCACAATAAGAGTGCTTACTCCTCTCTTGTGGTAATGGTGTGCAAGTAAGACAACATTTGGAAGATGTGTCCTAATTACAAAGAGCTCAAGAAGTAGACATAATAAATAAGTTTCCCATTCCAATAATTGATGATTTATTGCATGAGCTATGGTGTTGCTTATTATACCAAACTTTATCCTCGTTCTAGTTCTTATCAAATCAGAATTAGACATGAAGATGTACATAAGACAACTTTTTGAACCCATGAGGGCCACTATGAATTATGGGAAATGTCTTTTGGACTCACAAATGCACCATCTACATTTCATAGTTTTATGAGCTCTTATCTTCAAACCATTTCTCTGTGAAAAAGGATTGGTAATTTTTTTGACACTTCAATATATAGAAAAACCTAGGAGGAACAATTACAACATTACTCATGCAAGAAGGAAGACCAATAACATTTGAAAGCCATCAATTTAAAGGTAAAAAATCATTGAAGCAAATTTATGATAAACAAATGTTGGTGTCCTGTATGTAGCCAAAAAATGGAGACCTTATGTAATGGAAAGGCACTTCAAGGTAAAGACAGGTCAAGATAGTCTCAAACATTTTTTGAAGCAAACGTCATGATCTGAGCAACGAAAATGGGTCACAAAGATATTGGGATCTGACTTTATACATGGGTACTAGACACTATCAATCAACTCTCCATTGTGGACACACCCAAAGGTTCCAATAGTTGCAGAACACATTCGACATCAGGTAGAAACTTGCTAGTCTCAAGGAAAACTTAGCAATGAAGAAAACACTTTTGAAGTGGGAAATCTAGTCTTTGGTGAGATTACAGCCACATAAGCAAATCTCACTAAAATAATAGCAAAAAGACTACAAGCTTACACCCAAGTAGCATACTCCTTATAAGGTGTTGCATAGGACTAGCAATGTAGCATACAAATAGGAGTTACCTATGTCGACAAAAATATATCCAATTCTCATGTTTCATGTTTGAAGAAGATTATCAAACAAAAAATTGCAACACAAGGTGAGACAGTTGCAACATAAAGTGACTTACTAGAGCTTGATGGGAAGACAAAAATAATTTTGGATCCTACAGGGATTCTTCAAACAAGCACCATGAGGTTGTGGACAAGATCAATCACAAAGCATATGATCAAATAGAAGAACTGTCCAATCAAAGATGCTACGTCAAAAAATTTCACTTTTGTGCAAAAGCATCCAAAATTGATCAACATTGAGGACAACACTTATGTGAAGAGGGAGACATGCTATGCCCTTAATCCAATGGTGTGCATAGTGTTACAACTACGAGTAATCAACTTTTAGCTTCTTTAACTCTTAATTAAGTTATATTATCATTAATATAATCTTTTATGGGTATTTAAGTTGGCATGGGTTGCATCCAAGGCATAAGTATGGTCTATGTAAGAGCTAGTGGTTAGTTTACGATCATATTGCGAATGGTGTTCTTCTTGGAGACTTTTGGATGCTAATCCACTTGAAGTGGCATAATATTCTCAAGTATTATCTATAGCATATTTCCTATTATTCTTTTATGCAAGTTATTTCATTACACCCATCTTCACAATAGCCCTCGAAAATCTGCTTTGAAGTTCATCTATCATGCTCACTACTTCAAGCTCTTTGTCATCAACTTCTTCACCACCACTTACATCCTCAACATGTGTTCTCTTCTTTTTGTTGTAATACCATTCGATGTAGTCTAGGTAGGAGGTCAAATGAAAGATATCCTAACCTAGCAGCTGAAACATTTCTCAAATAACGATCTACACCAATGAAGACAACATCACCATCACATCAAGTTTGATTATAATACTTAAGATCTCTACCATATTTACAACTTTAGGAGCCCTTGGTCTATCCCTATGTGCCATGACTTCTCACAACTTTCTATAGGCCTTTCTCACACCTACAACAAATCCTCTAAAGCCTTTCAAGACATAACTCTACAAGGAAAGCCATCATATGATACTATTTAATGCAATCTAGATAGTGAGTTCCAATGGAAAAAAACCTAACTTAGCAGCCTAAATAGTTATTAGTTGGCATTCTATGCCAAATAGAAACATCACGTGAATTAATACCAAAAATTAGCATTTCAAATCGTTTACAATCATGCCAATAAATAACCTAAACTCTACCTCACAGAAAAGAAAAAAAATACCTTATAGGCCTTTTCTATGAATTGAGATGGATGATAATCTAACTACTTTGTTCTACTAGTTAATCTATGCCTTTCCTATTTTCTAGAATGTCTCTTACTCTGCATGGTTGGCCTTCTCTATTACACCCCCATTTTGTCGTTTTCCTTTTCTTGCTAGCATTTTACCTTTTGCCAATTTACGACACATTTAAGTTTAAGGATGACTTGCTTGTATCTTTGCCTCTACACTTTTGATCTTTGCAGCCATTTGTCTTCATCTTTTAGGCCCCAAATGCCTTTATGGATGACTCAATCATGATCCCCAATCATCAAAGACTAACTATTCATCTTCCAAGAAAATTTGTCTACAAGATAAGACTATAATTAAACAAGATTACTAGAGTTTCAAATTCCTATTTCTTTCTAGACAACCTTTCCACGCCATTTGGGATAAAACTCCCCAACTCCATCTGCTTCATTCCAAATGAAATGGCTTAAGGACTTCATGTCTCAACTGTTAGAAAAAGGCTTAAAAGAATAAATGCAACCAAGAACAAGTGTGCAACAACAAGGATCGTACACATCAACCTAAGAAGCAACAAGTATATCTGGCAAAACATCTAAAGGCGATGCAAATCAAATCAAAATTATTGTGCAACAACTAAAAAAATATTATGCAATCGTTGGAAATCTCGGCACAAAAGTAACCTAGAACAATTATTTGCCTCTTAGTTTCATCCATTTATACTATCCCTTTGGAAATTCATACACAGAATCAAAATTCTTCTACCTGTCTTTATTTGTTTTGGGATGATGCAAGATTGCTTGTGAACCCAAATGCTCCTACCTTACAACCATACAATCAATAATCTACATCTCACTCTCCACTAAAAGCATCAAAGTCCTCACTTAGTTTTGTTGGACATATGTTGTCACTGATGTCAAAGTAACGTTGTCACTGAGGGGGTTTATTGGACATAAGTTATCTGTTGAGTTTCAAACATGTTGCTTATTTCTGTGGAATCTGGAAGGTTGAAGAAAGTATTTTATTGTCTTGTCATGTCAGAGCATTTTGGGTTGCAGCAGTACTCTAAATTTGTATGACTGTGGATTCAATTGGGATATGCCTATTCATGTAGATGGAAGTGTTTCAGAAAGTCTTATTCGAAGTGATTCAGGTATGTAACCCAGATAGTGAGCCTAGTCTAGTAACCTATTGTGACCCACATTCCCTCGTGCTTAGGAGTTATGTCCTGCAATTTGAAAGGAATGTATCTCTACACATATTTTATTAGTATCCAAAGATTCCAGAGTTGTGGTGCAGTTGAACATAATGCTTGTTTTGTCAATGTGGTTATTGTGTTGTTGACAAACCAGGTTCGTGTTTTGGAATGATGAGGCAATGGTTTGATGCTCGTGCTATTAGAGATTGACGTTAGATGTCCTTTGGGACCAGATAGATCCTCAATAGGATTGTGAAGACGTTTTCCCTTGTGTGGAACCGTGTATGAGCTTTTTAGCTCAAATATATTACACATTTGACATGGCTGACTTGTAGATAAATCGGAGGGTGTGTATCCACCGGAGATTGCACGTGGACAACCTTAAGGACCAGATTTAGCTGCCCTGTGAAGCATGTGACACGTTCTTTTGTTTTGAGTAGCACGTGTGCTAATTGGACCTCGCCTATTACACGTTTAGCAAACAAGGTTTTGTGTGGCTGACCTGGAAATGATTAGATATGTATTGGGCCAAATTATGGATGTAATTGTAATTGTAACACATATATAAAGGTGCCTTAGATTCATTTCTAAGAGTAAATCTGAGGTTATAAGTTCATATCATGCAAATTTGAGAATGATGTTGTGTAATATCCGATTTATGTATGTCGTTATCAAAATATCACATGTTGTGTAGGAGAGTGTTTTGAGGTTGATCAAATCAAATGCAAATTGTGTGTTGAAGTTGAAAGTCCTCAATTCATATCATTCTTATTATTGAGACTGAAGTCCTCATTGTCGAGTTGATGCTCAGATCTAGGCATAGAGGATTGGTGTCTCCAATGGGTTGGTGCTCACAAATACATTAGGAGATTGGTGTCTCCTAATGAGGCTGGATTTGGGCAATAGATCCAAGCAGCAATTCTCACTATAGTTTTTCCTATCTTTGTTTTCCACGTATATCTGGTGTTTATTGTGTGAATGTGAATGTATGTTTGTTTATATCCTTTAATTGCTGCATCATTAAGAAATTTGAATTAAGCTGGTTTGTTGATTTCTGCTCATTACCTGGAGATGTTATTAATGGTAATTAATGTTTAATTTGAGTGGAAATTAATGTTTAATGGTCCTTCAATTGAAAGTTGAAATAGGAGAAGCAAAGAGGATTGAAGAAGTGTTGACAAAGAAGCTGCTAAACATAGATAAGGAGTATGAGAAACTAGAGGTAGAGATTGTTGCATTCAGAAACAATCTTGACAAAGCAAAAAATCAGCTGTAGATAAAATTTAGAAAGTGTATAGCAAGATTGGATCAGATTATTGGAAGTCGGAGGTCACTGACTCACTATATATAAAAAACGATAGTGGTTTTACTGAAGAACAAAAAGGAAAGAGTGCAGAAAAATCTTTGAAGTCAAAAGCAATGAATCCGAAAGAAAAAGGATTCAGAAGTTCAAAGTTAGAAGTAGTTGCAACAACTAAAAAGAGTAGAAAGACGAATGATGGTTTTACTTAGGTCAAGAGGCAAAACAGGAGATTCGAAAGGCAAGCACCAAGAGGACAAGGATTAAATACTAGATTCAATCATTCTTTTTTTGTTACTATTCTAATTGCAATCATTTTGGTCATAAGGTTGTAGATTGTACGAAAGGTCCAATTAGAAGAAATAACTTCGTTATCAAAAATGTGTTTGCTCCATTATTTGATTTTAATAACAACGGTCATATTGCAAGAAACTATAGAAGCAATTTTGTGAGTTCATCCGTGTTGGAAATCAAACGAGCAACTCTATTAGTCAAAACAATGACTCAGAAAAGGTTTGGAAGAAGAAACCGGAAGAGCAAAAAATTGAGAAGCCTTTGGTGGCTCAAACAACACTTCATGCCTAAGAGGAGAAGAATTTGTGCATCATTAATAGCGGATGTTGAAGTCACAAATATAAGAGTAAGTTCATGAATTTCAAAAAGTTTGATGGTTGAGATGTTACACTAGGTAACAATTATGTTTCTAGGATTGCCAGAAAGGGTACCTTGAGTCTTAATGGTGGTGTTGACATGTTTTTTATGACAACGTCCAACAGAGAATAAAGTTTTCCAATGATCACTTTACTCTCTCTTGATCAAAGTTTAATTGTATGCTAAGATTGCAATAAGTTCAAACAATTGACTCCAAGGTTTTGATTATGCAACGGACGTGACTTAGTTGGTTGATGTGATATACTGGTAATCCAAGGGGCCTTACGTACACTCAAAGAAGATTAAACAATTTTGCAACTTTCAAGGAATTTACTTGCAAATGATTTAGCTTTGAATGCCCCGTTTTTAGAATTTTTTGGGTTTAGGATATGCAGAAAGTAAATGGGAAGGATTTAGAGATGCTATCCTAATCTAATCTAAATCTAAGAACAAGGAGACCGGGATTGCTCAAGTGAAACCAAACCACACTTTGCTTCGCCACTAGAAGACAACTACACAAAGGCGGTGCAATCTTCAAGGGTTGTGCAGTAATTTTTCACACCACCAATGGACACCATCATAGAACAATATCCACCCAATGATTGAAGTTAGGTTCACACATATAAAAGGCTCAGACTAACCTTGCAAAGTTAATAACAATCAACTACTAACCAAAGGTATGAGAAAGGGTTTGCACTATAAACAATCTCATCAAATCCCATTCATCTAACAAAATGAAGGCAAATCTATTCTAAGTGAAGAGAGCGAGACATGCAGGTCATAAAACAGAACAAGAATACACCATCAAATTGAACAATGTATTAAGTTTGCTACTTCACAACTTATCACAACAATCTCAAAATCAATCTCTCCTCCCTTACAAATGAGGGGGGTGACCCCTTTATATAGGCTTCATGCCTTGGCTATATGCAAACCCTAATTAGGGTTTTTCCCTAAAATATTCCCCACACAAGATGCAACAAGGTGGGAATCTACAATAAATACCCATGATGCTCATACACAATTAATTCCAGCCCATCCAAAATGCATTAAATGCAGCATTCTCTACTAAATATGCCTAACATGCAATGAATATACCCTCCATGCAAAGTTGCCCATAATGTTGTAAATGCTCCGCCATCTTCACATGCAAAAGGAATTTGTCATAATGTCATAAATGCAGCGGCTACATGCAGAAGATGTTTTATTTATGCGTTGACTCGCCTAATACTTGCTCAAAATATTCTAGCAATAAGTATGCCACTACGTCACTCAGTTAAAAGATCCTCATCCAAAAATGGACAACCATTATCTCGTTCATTTATGGCATACGCAATAAATTTGGCGATGACAGCCTCTAATTCTCCTACAGAGACACTTGGCATGCTCTCTATCTAAAACTCCATCAAAGCAATTTCTTCTTCACTCTTGGATAGAATACTTTCCCATTCTGCCACCATCTCATGTGTCCTCCACATTGTGTTGGAAAAGAAAGAAACATTCTCAAAGTGGACCTTGCAAAACGATCCCACGAAGAAGAATTCATGCAATTGAGCCCTTAAGAAATTCACTATCACACTCCGCCTTCATTCAACCTTTTTGCAAACAAGGCCTCAACTGCGTTGATGATCTCCTCTTGTACCCTCCTGATTGAGTCTTTCAAAGCTAAAGACTCCATGTTGAATTTCTCAAAGGCCTCCCTTCAAGTGCAAACAACACAAACCATTGCGAGAAGTCATAAACTTCGTTCTCCTGAATCACCTTCTCGTCAATCAGTGTCTGCTTTGGGACTTTCATTATGGCTCTGAGTCGTGGAATGATCAAGTCCTGATAAACGTGAACATCTTCCCATACACCGTCCGCAACTTCCAGCTGGTTCAAGAGGGCAATAAGTCTACAATGTAGGCTAGCCAAGTATTCAATGAATGTCCCGACTTGGTGAAAACATCCTCAATCCACTCCATGGAATATTGGGCAATTTTCCTAACCTCTTTAGCATCATTAATGGACTCCTTAGGAAGAGGAGGAATAAAAGACGGATCCTCCTCCCTGAGTGGGTGTTTGAAACTCTTTACATACTCGCACAAGGCCCTATTTTCACTCTTCAGCTTTTTGCACTTTGCCTTCATTTTTTGCATCTTTTTTGTCATAGCGAAGGATGACCCTTCAAAGTCTTCCATCACCTACACTGTAGAAGCACCCCCCAAATCAATTTCTCTGATTACATAGTCATCTGGCGTGATCTCATTCTTGTCCTTATCTGTTGCAGGCTCAACTATATGCAAAGTTCGAGATCCGCACTCATCTCTTATGACCTTGGAGAACTTCCGAGCAGCCTTCTTCTCTACGGGTGTATCCATTCTTTTTACAAGATCTTCCAACTCTTGTGTCGGATCTACTCCCCTCTCTAGTTCTTTCCTTAATCTGTCAATCAGCCAATCTGGAGCGGTTGTCGACTAATCCTGAATTTCCATAAGTCCCTGCTCTTGTGAAGCCTCCTCCATCTCTCCAAGGATTGTTTCTACGAAACTATCCTAATGTGGTTCCTCTGAACGAGGAGGAAGTTCTTGCCTATGCTCTCCTAGCTTAGTAGGCCTATGTGTAGCATTGATGCTAAGAACATCCTGCGCAAGTGCATTATCTTGAGGTTGACTTCCTTAAGTCCCTTGTGCAAACATTTCCACTTCTCGTACACTGGAAGAACTGGTTGGGGATTGGGCTTCTTCCACCCTTGCTCTTTTCTGCTATGGTTCCTCCTAGTGGACTTCCTGCTGAACAACTGGCTAAATTTCTAGTTGACTACTTGGCTGAGCGTCTTTCCTTTTCTTTGTCCTATGTCTCTTTGGAGCGCTCTTTCCTTCACTAAGTCATTCTTTTCCTTGCTGAATTTCTCCTTCTTCAACTTGAACCTGTGACGATTCTTCTGTAGCCTCACTATGGGAATCCAAATTTCCCATTAACCGGTAGCTCAAGCTAACATTCTTTTCCTTCAACACCCACACATGCTAATCAACCCATTGCATGGTGAGCTTTAGAACTAGCCTGGCTAAAATATCTAAGTCATCAACCTCAGGTTCTAACCAATTCAGCAATTGGATGGGTTGGTCCATGATCTTTCCAAACTCCAGTTGCACCACGTTTGTACCTTCCTTCACCTGATCTGGAACTTGTACTATTTCACCGATCCTAAAAATGTTGAGGGGCAGTCTACGAAACATTCTCTTTCTAACCTCAAGGTTGTCCCCAACACTAGCCCAAAAATCTTCCAAGTGAAACTTGTGCAAAAACTTCACTCCAACAACTTTCTTGATTTTACGATATGGATCATAGCAAGACCTGGGTGTGTAGAATGTCAATTCCTCCACTGCCTTTTCAGTTGCTGCCAGGTTGGGACACAATTCTGCATAGTCACCAAGGACGACAGGGAATTCGATGGACATCTTTCTTTTCTTTTTCTGCATTTGATCGTAGGCTGTCAACTGTCTCATAAGTTCCAATAACACCAGCTTATCTGGTGGATATCTTGGCAGCTTATATGGCTGGTAGGAAAATCCATGTGTCCTGATGTAAGTAAACTTTGGAAACTGCAAGAAAATGGCTCCAAACTTTTGCACCAATGCCCTGGCTTCGGGTGACACTCTTGTATAAAGCTGATTTTGCATCAACTTGGTTAAATACATGGTAAAGGTATCATTCACCAACTTTAATGAACTAGTATTGTGTAGGTGCAACTGAGGATAGCACTCATGGACTTTCAGTTGTGCCAGTTCGCATCCCATGGGCCGATTTCCCGGCAAACCATCGAAGCCACCCATCCTTGCAAGTGAATAAATCACATAAGAGCTCATACAGAAAAATTGGGTCTTCTTTTCCTTTAGATCTTTAAGTTGATCGTGCACATAGCGGCTGATTAATCTGGCCCAATCCACTAGTCCATTGGCATTCATGACTTCGCCAATGAAGAGAAACATCCACTTCTCAAAATTGATGGTATGTGAACACCTCATAATTCTGCTCAACATCCTCATCAAGTCCACATACTCTTGCTTGAATTCAAAAATGGTGAGTTGCTTGGGCATCTTGGAGATGTGAGGCCTTGGCTTCTGCAACCAGCTCTTGTTGATGATTTCCGCACATCTATCAGGACCTGCATTGTATACAGCCTTAGCTCTCTCCATAGTCATGTAAGTCATGGAATGATGAGATGGAATCCCAAATGTTTCACCAATAGCTTCCCAAGTCAGGTTAGCCAAAAGTTTGCCATTCTCTGCTGAAATAGTTCTTCTCTCCAAGTTGTAGTAATTTACGCAATCCAGGATCAACTCCGATATTGAATAGGAGGAAAGCCTGCTGCTGCAACAATTACGCTTTTAACAATCCTAGCAGCGATAGGTGATGGATTATGTCCAGCTGTCCCAAACATCGTGATCCAGAAAGCAGCCAAGTTCAAAGTCCCTAAATTTGTGTCGCTGATTTCTTTCCACCTAGACACCATTTTGGATTCCAGAAGGAAACCTTTCATCTAAACCTTGATTTGTGCCTGTCTGAAAATAGTCGTTGCTTTACTTGACTTCGCCATTCTTCCGCAATCAACTTTTGAAGAAGGAATAAAAAAATTCTTCGAGCCCGATTCTTGCTACTTCTCTCCAACTTTAACTCTCTCCAAGTTCGCATGTTAGAAATGAATTGCTCTTGCACGTTTATATAGAATTTCTCCAACATGCTACTAGGTTGACAAAGGTTAATTTTGGTAATTATTTTAATGATCCATCATACTTTCCTCTCCAAGACGCCATGCAAATGGGTCCCGCCTTCATAGATAAATTTCAAAATGGAATTTTCCATAAATGCCTTGAGTTATGCATCATAACTTGGAATATTCTCTTCTTTGTTGCCAACTTGCTGATTTTTCCATTTTTGAATTTTAGAAGGATATTTGAAAGAATTACTTAAGATTTTTTACTTTTATCCAATTGGCAAAAAACCCTAGGAGAGAGAAAACTTTAGGAGAGAAAATTTGATTCATGAAGAATTTTCTCGAAATTTAGAATTTTCGTTGCTCTGGAAGAGAAATTTCACCGATTTTCCATATCTCCTATGTTTTAGGAACCTTCCAAAATTAGGGTTCTAGGGTCCAGGACTGAGAAAATTCTCTCACGAATCCAAATCTGAAAAAAATTTAAAATTTGAATGAGTTTTGATGCCTAAAAATGGATTTTTTTTTTATAAAATTCCGAGGGGAATTTTTCTTTTCTCGGTTCTTCCTTGACCTTTGAATTTTTTGCCTTGGAATTTTTTCTTTTCAATGCTAAGTGAAGGAATTTTCACTTCTTGTTTTTCCTTGACCCCTTGGGATTGGTGCCACTGCATCTCCTTAGGCACTAATTCTCTATAGAGAAGGAATTTTGACCTTTGCACATTTCCATGACCCTATCTCTCTAGCGCTGCCAACCTGACTTGGGCGCTAAAACCCTAAGCAAGGAATTTTGGAGTTTTTCAATTTTCCATAGCAACCATATTTTGGTGCCCCATGACTGACGTAGGCGCCATTTCACCCCAATGGAGGAATTCATCCTTTGAATGCTTTTCTCTGATGCCTTGGTTTCAACGCCCAACCTTCGACTAGGGTGCTAATTCACCTTGATGAAGGAATTATGTGTTTGAGGGAAGAAATCCATGACCTACCTTCTCCAGTGCCCTGACATGGACTTAGGCAATAAATTGCCATTGAGGAGGATTTTTTTTATTTTGAACATTTTCCATGATCTCCTCATTTTAGCGCCCATCACTTGACTTGGGTGTCAATTCATGCTTGTGATGAAATTTTCAAATTGAGCATTTTCTCCTTAGTCTATATCTCCATTTGGCGCCTTGCCCAGGACTTGGGTGCTAAAACACCATGGTGAAGGATATTTCAACTTTTTCGTTTTTCCATGGCACCATCATTTTGGTGCCCACCACTCTCCTTGGGCACTAATTCGCTTGGGTGAAGGAATTTCCATTTTTTCAACTTTCCTTGACTCCTTCCTTTCAGCGCCCATACCTAACTTTGGGCGCTATTTCTTCTTGAGCAAGGAATTTGACTTGCTTCTTTCCAGACTTGGTCGATTTTTTAAACATTTCCGAATCGGGATGCCATATCTAGAATTGAGGAGATTCGTTTGCCAGACTTAGAAGATGTTCATGCTTTGCACTTTTGGAATGGATGCTCCATACTTAGCCATTTTTTGATCCATTAGCCTACTTTTTCGAATTTTTCGGATTTAGAAATGATTAGGAATGCTCAGTCTTCAATGTTTGCCTATGAAGAGCCTGCCAAAATAGACTTTTACAAAAATAGAAAGTGTTTCAAAATGTTAGGATTAGGGCAAAACAGGATGCAAGGACGCTTAATAAAAATAGAAACTTACTAAAAATGGAAACTACTAAAAAAAGAAAGATTTATTTTTGGCAAATTAGACCAATCCAGGAGGCAGTGAAATCCCTAAAAAATAGGAACTTTCTAATAATAGAAAGGTGCTCAAAATTTGCTCAAATTTCACGTGCAGGTTCCCTAAAGGCCCCGATTCCAATGTAACACTCTGTTTTTCCAAAACCCTAAAGGAAAGGCCCCAAATTCAAGTCTGAAGGTCAAAACCCTAAAACAAACAAAACATGCACTAGACTTACCCAAATGGACAGAACTGTTACATCATACAGAGAGATGAGAGTTGGCTTTAGCACATAAGGTTGGCACATATCACAATTTTGATGATCTTGTGAGAATTACCTCAAAAGCAATGGTGAGAAACATGCCTAAGATCAAGAAGCCTCCACCTACCAGTTGCAACAATGTCATGAAGGAAAACATACAAAGACCAAATTCCCTACAAAGGAGTATTCTACCACAAAGTCATTAGACTTTATCCATGTTGCTCTATGTGGTTCTCTGAGGAGAAAGAACTTACAAGGTGATATGTATTTTATTATGCTTACTAATTATTACTCAAGGATGTCTTGGATTAGTTTTCAAAAAAAGACACCAGATGCTATTGAGAAGTTTAAAGCTTTTAAGGCTTTGATTGAGAATGAAACCAATAGAACAATCAAGTGTTTAAGCTCAAACATAGGAGGAGAGTTTAAGCCCAGATTATGTTTGTAGATTGAAGAAGGCTTTATATGGACTCAAGCAAGCTCCGAGAGCTTGCTATTCCGGGCAGACTAAGTATTTGGCAATTTGCAGCAGCAAGGCTTCAAGAGAGGTTGTGCAGACGACTATTTGTATATAAAATCAAATTGTGATCAATTGTTGATTGTTTTGGTTTATGTTGATAATATCATCTTTGGAGGAAGAAGTGATGATATGTGTGGGTAGTTTCGCGATGCAATGCAAGGCAAGTTATCTTTCTTTCTTGGTTTACATATTTCCCAATCAACAAAAGGTATATTCACTACTCAAACCAAGTATATAAACGAAATGTTGAGCAAGTTCAAGATGGAAGACTGCAAACTAGTAGGTACACCTATGGTTACCAAGTGTAAGTTGAATAAGGATGATGATTTTGCTTTGGCAAATCAGACATTCTACAAATCAATGATTAGTAGTTTGTTGTATGTAACCGCATCTAGACCAAGCATCATGCAAGCAGTTGGAATGGTTGCTAGCTTTCAAGCAATACATAAGGAAACTCATGTAAGGTTGTGAAGAGGATTTTTCAGTACTTGAAAGCTACAATACATTTTGGTTTATAGTATCCTAAGAGTGATAGATTTTGCTTTATGGTATCCTAAGAGTGAGAAGTTCAATTCGATTGCATACGCGGATGCAGATTGGGCTAGATGTATTGATGATTGGTATTAGAATATTTAATTATATTTTAGTCACCTATATTTAGTTCCTTGTTTAATGGTCATTTAGCTTTTTAGTTAATTGGCTTTTAAGCTTTATTTAGCATTTAGCTTTTTCTTTTTAGTTAATTAGCTTTTAAGCTTTATTTAGCGTTTGGCTTTTTAGTAGTTCACTTTAAACGACTTGTTCTTAATTTAGAACGTCGTCCTTGTCATCTCTTTATATACGCTTGTATATTGTCGAATAGATTATCCGATTATTGAATCATTCATTCAATTTATTTTTCATGGTATCCAAGCGGGCCGATGGGATTCTTTAAAGTTTGGCAAAATTTTTATTAAAAATTCATGGCCTTCTTTCTGGAATATTTTCCAGATTTTATTATTGTTTTTTTATAAAAAAACAATTTTGCTTTTTTGAAGGCTTTTTGAGGGTTTATGGTTCGTAGGCGAATTTCTTTGTGCTAGGCAGCAGTTCATGTTTTTTTTAGGGTTCTAGAGATTTCCGGGCTGCAACCTGGAGGTTTTTTTTTGCAGATAGAAAATTTTCCTAAGATTTCTGCAATTTTCGACTAGGGTTTTGACCCTTCAATTCAAGTCGAAATTTTATTCTGGTTGCAGATTCTTGGCGGGTTCTTCGAGACCTCAATTGGGTCGTTGTCAGATTTTTGAGTTGTCAGATCTGCATTCTGATTTCAGATTCTTGGTGGGTTTTTCGAGAGCTTTTCTGGGTTGGTCTCAAATTTTTCTAGGTGCCTTGTTTTCCGTGCCTCAAATTTTGTGTTAGCGAATTTGCCTTGGAATTTAAAAACAGTTAGCGATTTTTGCTAATTTTGTGGACGTCAGGAATTTTGGTTTATGTTGTACATCCGGCCTAAGGTTTTTAAGTTTGCAAAAAATTTTAATTTCTGGGTTTCTTCCAAACCTCAAAATTTGTACCTTGGAATTCGTGCCAAAATTCTCCTCCAAAGTTTTATGTTTTTTCAATAGCTGCTTCTATTCTATTTCCGTGATGGCATCTTTGACCAGCATCATGTTGGAACACAGACAGAAGTTCAACGGCTGCCACAACACCTGAAAACAGTGCATGTTCAAGAAATCTAAATATCGTTGCCTTGATTAGATTGATTTAGGCCAGACCTCGTCCTACAGGTCCTAGGGCTTTCACATTTTTTTTCCTCTAAATTTGTTCGCAAGGTTTAGAATTTTTTTCTTAAAAATTATTATCTATCATCTATAAGATTGCGTGGGTTTTCTGATTTTTCACCATAAAAAATCATGGGAGGGTTTTTTGCTTGATTTTTTTCTCAAAAATCAGGGTTTTACCACATGATGTTGTCTAGTGTTTTCCAGCATGATGTCCAATGTTTTACCACGTGATGTTTGGTGTCTTACCACGTGGTGTTTTGGGTCTTGCCATGCGAAGTTTCAGGATTTTGTTCAATTTTTTCCACAAATATTGTTTCAAGGGTTTTTACCATTTTTTTCCACAAAAATGATGATTTGTATCTTCAGTTTTGGAGGGTTTGCCAATTTTTCATCAAAATCATGGTTTCAAGTTTCAGTTTGGTTACCCAACGTCGGGTTGGATGGATTCTTGTATTCTTGGTCATTAACACTTTTCAGATCCAAGGAGGGTCTCCACCGCAGCAAAGTGTTCTTTTCATTTGTGATCAAAAGACTACAATGTCTTTTGTAGTGTAGTTAGTAGATAGAATGACCATTAAGGGTAGAATATTTAATTATATTTTAGTCACCTATATTTAGTTCCTTGTTTAATGGTCATTTAGCTTTTTAGTTAATTAGCTTTTAAGCTTTATTTAGCATTTAGCTTTTTCTTTTTTAGTTAATTAGCTTTTAAGCTTTATTTAGCGTTTATCTTTTTAGTAGTTCACATTAAACGACTTGTTCTTAATTTAGAACGTCGTCCTTGTAATCTCTTTATATACGCTTGTATATTGTTGAATAGATTATCCGATTATTGAATCATTCATTCAATTTGTTTTTCATTGGAAGAGTACAAGTGGAGGAACATTCTTTCTTGCTAATAGTCTGGTGTCATGGTTGAGCAACCAACAAGATTCGATGTCCCTGTCTACTGCAGAAGAAGAGTACATTGTAGCAATTTCCTATTGCACCTGGGTATTATGGATGAAGCAGAATCAAAAGGAGATGAAGGTAGAATTTGGTGAGCCCATTTCAATTATTTGTGACAATACAAGTGCTATCAATATATCAAAGAATCTAGTAATGCATTCAAGTACAAAACACATTACAATTAAGTATGAGTTTTTGAGAAAAAAGGTTGTAGACAAAGAGGTGAAATTGGAGTATGTCGAGACAAAGCAACAAATTGCAAATATTTTCACAAAAGCCCTTTCTAAGGATACTTTGAGTGCCTTCGAAAGAAGTTGGGAGTTGTTTCTCCCTCCCCTTGAATAAAGAGGAAGTACAAGTTGAGGGGGGGTGTTGACTCCCTTCCACAAGAAAGCTTGCCAATCTTCTGGAGTGTTTCAAAAATGCTTGTGCTAAAAACAAACATATCAGAAGGATCGTTGATCTATGGACTAACGGAGAGTACCCAAAAGATAGTTTTCTAGATTAAGCAATCAGCTAGTATCAAAAGGGAGAAATGGACAATTGGCCTTTGCCATTGATGTCAAAGGGGAAGAAATGGACTCAAAATACTAACAATTCTATGAGGCAATTATTTCACTTAGGGGGAACTCCCGATCCTAACATCTTGGATTTATCAAATTTGTGTTGATGTTCCACCAACATTTTCTTGTTTGCCATCAATGACAAAGGGGGAGATTGTTGGACATATGTTGCCATTGGTGTCAAAGGAATGCTGTCACCAAGGGAGTTTGTTGGACATATGTTATCCATTGAGTTTCAAACATGCTACTTATTTATGTAGAATCTGGAAGGTTGAAGAAAGTATATTACTACCTTGTCATGTCAAAGCATTTTAAGTTCTGGTAGTATTATGGATTGATATGATTGCGGATTCAATTGGGGTATGTTTGTAATATCATGATGCATCAATTCATGTAGATGGAAGTGTTTCAGAAGTCTTACCTAAAGTGATTGAGGTATGTTACCTAGACAATGAGCCTAGTCTGTTAAACCTATTGTGATCTACATTTCCTCATGCTTGAGAGTTATGTCCTACAGTTTGAAAGGAGAGTATGTCTATACATATTTTATCAATAAACAGAGTTTTAAGAGTTGTGGTACAGCAAAACATAATGCTTGTTTTGTCAGTGTGTTTACTATGTTCTTGGCCAACCTAGTCAGTGTTTTGGAATGATGTGGCAGGGATTGATGCCTGTGCTGTCAGAGATTAAGGTTGGATGTCCTTTGGGACCAAACAGATCTTCAGTAGGATCTGCAAGACGTTATCCCTTGTGTGGAACGGTGTATGATCTTTTCAGGTCAGATCTATTACATGTTTGATATGACCAACTTGCAGATGAGTTGTAGCAGGTGCGTCCATCAGAGATTGTGCATGGACAACCCTTGGGACCAAATTAAGCTACCTTGTGAAGCGTGTAGCATGTTCTTTTGTTTCAAGTAGCATGTGGGCTAATTGGACCTGGCCTATTACATGTTTGCTGAAGAAGGTTTTGTGTGGCCAACCTGAAAATGATTAAATATGTATTGGGCTGACTTATGGTTGTAATTGTGATTGTAAAACATACATATAAATGTCTTCGATTCATTTATAGTTACTTCAGAGGTCACAAGTTCATATCATGCAGATTTGAGAATGATGTTGTGTAACATCTTGATTTATATACACCATTATCAGAATATCATATGTTGTATAGCAGAGTATTTGGAGAATGATCAGATCAAATTCAAACTGTGTTGAAGTTGAAGGTCCTGAATTGATATCATTCTTATTGTTGAGATTGAAGTGCTAGTCATTGACTTGATGCTCAAATCCGGGTATAGGGGATTGGTGTCTCCACTGGGTTGGTGATCACAAATACATTAGGGGATTGGTGTCTTCACTAGGTTGGTGCCTACTCAATTAATTTAAGTGATTCATTATTTTGTAAGGCTAGATATGGGCAGTAGATCCAAGCAGTTATTCTCACAATGGTTTTTCCCATCTTGGGTTTCCACATATATCTGTTGTTTAATGTGTGAATGTATATTTGTTTCTGTTGTTAAATTGCTGCATCATTAAGGAATTTGAATTAAGTTGGTTTGGTGATTTATGATCATTACTTGGAGAAGTTATTAATGGTAATTAATGTTCAATTTGAGTGGAAATTGGATATACTTATTCACCTCCCCCTCCCCTCTCAGTATACCATGTGTCCTTAAGATTAATAAACCACAAGCAACCACGGTGACACTCCCAGTAGTTACATCTTGTGTGCAAGCCTCCTCATTCTCTAAAGTCACTATGGCATGTCATGCAACAAAAGCATCCAAATCAGCACAGTCAAAGGTTACATCCCAATTCTTCATCATCCCTTGTTTATAGTCAACTTATTTGGCAAGATGCACAAATTGCAATATACATAGACCAAAACTTCTATTTTTTTGTAGCCAACCAATTGCATTTACGAAGTGGATAAAAAAGCATGTAATATACTTTCACTCAACAAAAGAACTCGCCATTAATTCAAATTGGAGATTGTAAATACAACATTTGCCATTATAATACATTATATATATCTACAAAAGAATAGTAAGAATCTTTAAAAATTAAAATGCTTATTTGCGATCGAATTTGATTATAGAAGTAGCAGGAAAACGAAACCTTGCCAATAGAGGTTGTTTCGTCCTTGTATGTGTCTCAGAGAGACGTAAGATTGAGATATTGCGGTGAATGAAGCTACCAAACTCATTCATAACAGCATTCTCCAATTTTAGATAATGAGAAGATTAATTGGAATGCAGCCTTGTAACCTTCAATGACTTCGTCCTCTCTATATGGTCCCTCTCCTATGCAACAGAAGTATATTGTGTTATAATATCTGGGAGATAATACATACACAAGAAGATGCAAGGATGTGATTTTGTTCCAATGCTCAATAATGTTTTTTACGCCTTATTATAAAATGCTTTTATGGATTCATTCTCTTTATTTGTTATTATGACCCTTATTTTTTAATCATGGAGTCCATGCCATAATATATTTCATACAAATAAACCAGCTTGTACTAACAAACCTAATAATAGTCATGATCAGCTTAATGAAAGTCAAAGGATATTCCACATGATCCCACTATGTGTCATCTAGGATGAATTGCTTGAACTTCTAGGCCCTCTATGAATTTGCCTACCCCCACACTCCATTGGTTGCTAATTGCCCATTGCCTCGTTTACCTTCACAAGTCATTTCAAGATGATTGTACATGATGCGAATTGATTCTTCGCAGCCTAATATAGCGTAAAAAATAAAAAATAAAAATCTAAAAAATTGTCATAAATCTACAATTAAAATTTGATTACAAAATTTTAAAAATATTCAAAATAAATATTGAAATTTCATAAACCCAACTTTAACATTTCCAAATTGGATAAAGTCCTAAATATGCCTTATGACATCCAATGGTTTGTCACAAATTTAAACCTCCTCACCCTCTGTGTATATTTCTTTCATAAAACCTTGTTACAATCTTCACCCAATTGATGGATTGGACTTTTAGATGTTGTTCAAAAAATGTGTGCATCTTTCCTCAATTCTAACATCTTCACCTCTACAATTATTTGCATTGTCCATTATGACTAGTATAATGTTTTCAACAACCACAATTCTCTATGGGCACAATGAAGATTTTGGAAATGAAATTCGCATCCCTTGCACCTCACAATCAACCACCTTCAAAAACATTGTCCCTTTAGGAAGCTATGCAATGATATTACTTAAGCATCTAGTTTCTACAATCCTTTCATCCAGCAGAAATGATGGTCACTCCTATTTCATCCCATGAACCCATGTTTGTTTTTAGTGGTGTATCTACACATGTTTTTATTTTACCAATAAAATAATGTGCACCTTTTCATACCCAAGATATATGTAACCAAGCATGTTTGACTAATTATCATCACAATTTCCCTCTAGTATGGTGATCTCACTAGGTTGAAAGGAAGCTCTGAGGCATAAATGCGATGTGCAATAAGTTCACATGCATTATTCCTTGCCTAATTATGGAATGTCTTCTCCAATGGGCCTCTTTTGCAAGAAAGATTGTGATTGTCTTCATGGAAAGATGATTTCACAAACAAAGGATGTGGGCCAGCCACAACTAGAAATGTCCCTATAGGTGTCTTACATAATCTTTTGTTCGCAAGAGGATGACGTCTTGATTTTTCTCTCATTTATACCATAAATTTCTTCTTGCTCTCTATCATATAACATTATCTATTCCTTTGGCAACCCCTTTTTATTTGGCCCTTACAAAAACTCTAGCACCTTTGCCAATCGTAGCACGTAGGAGAACTTTCACTCAACTATACAATAGTAACTACAATGCCAAAGGAAAACCCTGTCTCCTATATATTGATCAATCATCCTAACATATTTTCATAGAGATAACGATTGATCATATTTTAAGAATATATCTATCCCTCAGCCAATAAACTAAAACTAGCAACCATTCTATATAGATTCCTATTTTAAGGAAAACTGATTTTTGTAAATGTAAATCTAACCCTAAAGTACGTTCAACTTCAGAAAAAAACTTGAACAGAACCTTACAATACATTTGCAAGTAATGAAAATGATTAAAACTTCAAAAAAAACATTTTAAAAAAATATTATAACTAAAAAAACTTAAAAGAAAATCTGAAAAACCTCACAAAAATTCTAAAAAAAATGAAAACGTCTCAAAATAAACTTACCTTTGACTTTGTGCAGCGAAGTTCCCTCTCATAACACTTAGTAAAAATACCCTATGCCTTCACAAAACTTGATCTTCCAAAAAGAAACCAAAAATCTTCCAAAATGGAAAATTGCAACTTGGAATAATATTGGAGGTTTTTGTGTCTTTTGTTTGTCAACTTGACTATTTTAAGTTTTTAACCATGTTTTAGGGTTTCAAAAAAAAATTAGATTCACTTTATGACAAAAAAAAACAAGTTTTGTTTTTAAAATGTCATTCTTTTATATGTCTGGGCACCTTTCACGAGTATAGCCATGGCATAAGCTTAGCTAAACCCAAGCCTCATCCCATCCCACTCCCAAACTTGTTCCTTAAGACATACCCAAAAGATGAAAGTAAGCAGGGTATATGGGAATGCTTCCTATATCAAATTAATAAGTAATGCACAAATATTAATCTTTACAACTCTAGAAAGTAGAAACACATACAAACATAAAATAAATAATATGGAATAACACAAGGTATAAATAAGGCAAACATTTTTAGCAGAACCCCCACACCCCAAAGCAATCCAATGTATTATTCGGTAAATTCATGTATTACAATACGCTTGTCGAGAAAGCCTTCACATGGAGTACCACCAACATAAAAATTTGAAATGATTTCAACAATAATACCTATAAATTACCCATACAAACTCCAAGCACCAAATGAATAGGCAAGAGTTCAAACTAGAAACCATAGATGGTTTGAAAAAACCATTATGGCACCCAAAACAAGGCACCAAATTCAAATGCCCTCCTTGCTAAAAGATCCCTTGATTAATTTGGGCAATATTACTTACAACATGTTATTGTCAAAATTTGTCATATTTGCCCACCCAGACTTGGGCAACCCAAGTGTCCTCAATCAACTTAATCAATGATATTCAATGACAAGTGTTTGTACCTATCATAATATTGGTCAAGATACCAAAGTAACTTTTCTTGCATGCTCTTACACCTCATAGAATCTATCATATGCAACTACCTTCATGCTGACCTTAGACACACCACAAGATGTCGACACACAATCAAACCATGCCACCTCAAACTGGAATGTCTACCTCATGTGAAGACCAAACTCACTAAAAGACAATGTGGGACCCCCGCTTCCAAAAAAATCCCTGAATTTCTGAGATGGGAACATTTCTGAGATGCAGGGACTTGGGGGAAATGTCCCTTTGCCACACCACCACCTCTGTTGAGTTTTATATGGTTTTGCCTGTAGGAAACCATGCCAAATTGAATATGCAAAAGAATAAGTATAATTCTACCAAAAATAAGCATGAATCACTTTAAAAAAATAAATCAAGTTCACCATAAACTAAGAATAATTCAAAATGCAGGGCATAAGACTTTACCACATGCATCTGTAGACGACATATAAACTATAAAGAATGGTATTTGTTCTTGACATCAAAACAATTGAAGTACCAAAAAATTATCTTTGGGTTTTAAAATACTTTAAACCAATGTAGTTGTGAAAAAATGCATTAAAATTTTGAGTATCGTTCATAACCACCCAAACTAATATATACAATTTATTAACAAACGTCTAATTTTCAGTAATCTCTTCAATCAGTTGACTAACGAAAACTTGATAAGAAAAATTTAGACAAAGATACACAAATTAAACAAGATATTCTTTTGACATCACCTTTCTGTCAATCTCAATAGCTTTACTACAGTCTTCTTCAGCTTGCTGAAACCTGTCAAAGAAATAAAATGAACACTCCACTCAGTAAAAGCAATACAGTTAAAAATCACGGCTATATATAAGAGTCTAAAACTATCCCATATAAATGTGATACCTTCCCAATTCTAAACATGCTGCTGCTCGATTGCTATAGTAAGTAGCATTTGTATCATTTAATTTGATTGCCTCAGAATAGAAATTAACAGCTTTATGGAATTGTTTTCCCTTATAAGCAGCATTTCCCTGAAAAGTGCCAAAAAGAATAGATGTACCACAATTACATATAAAGAAAAGGTACATGTTTAAATCTATAATAAAATGCACGTGATCTAATAAAATGCACGTGATCTTGTTAAAAGCTATTAGAAATTATGGATTAAAAAAACCAAATATATCTGGCTTATTATATAAGAACAAATCCTGCTAGACAAAACAACTAAAAGTGAACTTGCAGGTGTTATGAAACAATAAAAGGCTCCTCCTGCAGGTGTGATGAAACTAAATTTTAATAGTGTGGCAAAGGGAAATCTGAGTATTGGGGGATGCGGTTTTGTCATTAGAGAATATAGTGGTTCACTAATTTATGGAGGATCTCTTTTTCTCAGTATTGGCACTAATAATGAATCTGAATGTAATGACCCCTACCTGATTAACATAATTAATCTGTTTCAATATACTAAAATTGATTGAGAGACTAATCACGAAACCAGTCATTGATATTCTTCAATTTATTAGTTATTAACAAGTGCTTATTTATTTTCCTCATTAGATGATTAATTTCATTATTCATAGTTCTTAATATAGATATCAGACCCTGCTACTACTTCAGTTTTAAGGGAGAATGGCCTATGTATGTTACCAACGCGCTTAGAGACCAAATACAATAGGTTCCCTCAAAGTTTACAAAACCAAGCCCTTACCTATCTTGGGTCTATTCCCTCAAGGCTTATGGGTCACTGATCCCCACCCTATCTTAGGACTTAACCTGTTGCTTGAATTTAGATTGCCCATCTTTGGAACACCTCATCCCCATCTTCTTAAATACTGACAATAATAACAAGAACTATATATAAACATATTCTTCTTACTGTTATTAACTTAAGAGTTCTTTCTAATTTACATTCTAATATTGTTATTTGTCTGATCAAACATTATATATATATATATAAACCATTCTTATCATTACTTTCTGAATCTTTTTTCCCTCTTACTCCTATTCTCTATCTTAATTTATATTTTTTTTTTCTTCTACAAGTTATACCCATTGGAAAAGATACCTCTTTAGAACAGACGTGTCTTTTTTTTCTAAACACTGCCTGTTTACATAGACAGTTGTCTCTTTAAAATAATAACTAATGAAATTGAACCTTTTGGGGAATAATTCCGTTAAAAAAATAAATCCTTCAATCGCACCTCTTGCACTTTATTATTTATGTCTATACAATTCCATTAATTAATCGCATCTTTTGGAAACTGCTTATTCGCATCTCTTGCACTTTATTATTTATGTCTATACAATTCCATTAATTAATCGCATCTCTTGGAAACTGCCTATTTGCACCATTTGCAAATCTTAATATAACTGATGTTATTAGTATTCGCTTATTTTTAAACAAATGACTTCTTGAATATTAGTAATTAGTTTCCCAAACTAATTGCTACTCTTTATAGTCGCTGCGTTCTATTATTAATCACTGTGCTTTGTCAAACTTGTTAGCAGATCGTTGTCTTTTAATTCATGTATTGATGCAATGGCAGACAAATCTGACATGCGTCAGATCTGGTCTGCCACTGTGTTTACTCCCTAATCTAAATTATTGTTTATTAATGTTTTATCATACATCATCTCTGTCTTATTAACACTATTGCTGCCTTATAATTACTGTGTAAATAAGAAGATTAATAATATGTTATACTTAATGAATATGTAATGAATCTGATTATATAATACTAAAGAGGTTCATTCATAAAATCATAATTAAATAATTGATGCATAAGTATATTAGATATAAATTATTATTATTTGACAATATGGCTCTATCCTCTGGTTTGGGCAGTTTTCCATAAGAGCAGATTATGCAAAGGTGTTGACAGATTTGTGGAGGCAATTGTTACTATTGTGGGCCTACTGTGAGGATGTTAGTAAAGCATCTGCAGGGTACAGCATTCACCATCACCGTGATAAGATGGAGGTTGGTTGCAATTTTTCCATCCCATTTTTTTCTGGGACAACGATGAATAGGCCCACGCACAGTTGAGACATATGTTTTGGTGTGAGATTTCTTGTGCTTGCTGAGAATAGGTGTGGTTGCCAAGCGAACTCAGGTGACAACTGGATTAAAAAATTCCAGCGAATGTCATGACACCCCTACTCCACAAGAGTGCTGGAGAGACAGTTGATCCTTTTGATTTATAGGTTTCAGCTAGGGAAAGTCTTATATGTGTTTTCTCATGTTAATGCAAAGTTTTAATAGGGTTCTACAGTTATGGTGAGTGTTATGTATAAGCGTATGCTTCTAAGTTGCCCGTTTTATGTAATATTTGAATCTCTTGTTTCTTCAAGGGTGGGGCCCCCTATAGAACCCCTTCTATATTTCCTATGAAGAAAATTAAATAAAAAAGTAACTAAAACAAACTATTTCTAATCCAGCAAAAACTTCAACAAGGATAACTCATTCTTGCTATCAGACATAATAACAACTAGTAATATAGACATTACATATTTGTTTCCTTTATATAAATACATACTATAAACACTTTTTCCTAAGTGGTCCAGTTATGTAACATCCGTATACTAGTTGACAAAGGCAAAAACTTAAACTGTGAACTCAAATCAACACTAACCTCTGAAAATAAAACATTGAAGAAGAATATCTCCATTATAATAAGACTAGAGCATAAGAAGTCCATCATGCTTGTTTTGACAAGTAGTGCTCAATATGTTTTGGGTCTATTGGTAACAAGAAAACAAGTTCAAGTAGCCATAATATAAAATGTTAAGTTATTTTTAATTCAGCTAAAAAAATGCAAAGCCCTTTGTTCCCATAATAATATTTAGTTCTTTTAGGATAATTGAGCATAATAACATAGTTTTATGGTGTGTTACCAAGATCTTCTCCTGAAGGTCGAGTGCGAGTGCGGGTGTGGGTGTGAGTATGGTGCAGGTTAGCATAGGGCACCACCCGGGCGCTTGGGCTATACCATGGGCAAACCCAAGAGTACCCAAAACAAAATCAACCCAGAAAGTAATGTTTAAACAAAAAAACATTTATTAATTCTTTCATACCCCTCAATGATCGATATCGCCCTAAACTACCTCTATTTGGTGTTTGTAACTCATTTCACAAACACAAAACACCAAGAAAAAATGCAAATGAGAACCAACAAATCAAATAGTCTTGCACATCCTCTTGCCAAAAAAAGCTCGCAGAAACCTCCTAGTGGCTACACACAACCAGCTAGCCCACATCCTTTCATGCCAATGCCACCATCTTCTAAAGAAGAGAATGTTTCAATTTCATGAAAAAGAGGCCCAGTGGACAAGGCCTTAAAAAATGAAATCAAAGAGGTTGCAAATTAGAGCTTTTCTCATTGCATTGATGGCAATGGGCTTCCTTTCAACATTGTTAGATCACCTTATTGATGGGGAATGGTGAATACCCTTTGCAATACACCTCCTGATTATGTTAGTCGTGCACATGAAAAGTGCAACTGCAAACCAACTTAGTCACAAAGGAGAAAGCATCAATAGAGACATCACTGAGTGATCAAGGATACATGGCCCAAAACAGCTGTGTCAACCATTTTTTATGGATGAAAAGATTGCAAAAATAGACCATTAATCAATGTTATAGCAGTGTCCCATAAAGGAACTAAGCGGAATTGGAGTACATACTCCTTCATCCACTCGGCCAAGTGCAACCGTTTGGATGCAAAAAAAGTAGAGGATTGGATCTTATTAGAATATTTAATTATTATTTACTTAGTATTTTAATGGTCATTAGTGTAAGTTTTGCTTTATTTAGTTTTCTATTTTTGGCTTCTATTTTTAGAAGCAATTGTTTCTTTTTAGAAACATCACCGCTTGTAATCACCTATTTAAACAGCTCTTTGATTGAATAAAGAACACATCGATTATTGGAGCAATTAATTTTTCATGGTATCAGAGTGGGTCGATGGGTTTTTTTAGAGTTTGGTGAATTTTTTAATGAAAACTCATAAGCCTCTACCTGGAATTTATTTCCAGAAATTTTTTAATCAATTTTTTTATGAAAAAATTGTTGGGCTTTTTTGAAGGCAGATTTGTTCGAGGGTTTTGCAAGGTTCGTGGTTTTTCTGCAAATTTTCATGCAGGTTTTTGAAGGATTTTTGGGCGAAAATTGTTTTTGTTGGGTCGTGAGGGTTTTTGGTTCACGTTTTTAGGGCGGTTTTTCTGGACCTGTTTTCAGCGCCGCAGTTTTCGTGGGTTTCCGGCCAGGATTTCTCATATTTTTTCCGAAATTTTCTGTAAGGTCGGAAATCTTTATTTCACGATTTTTTGGAAGGATTTTTTTCCCAACCAGTCTTCTACTCACGAATTTCAAGAGTCTTTTCTTTGAGCGCGCGATTTGCAGAACTCGCAATTGCACGATTTTCACGACTTCTCCTAGGCTACTAAGTTTTTGAATTTTCGCAATTTCTGCAGATTATTTGGGCGTGACGACGGTGTTTTTTATTCCGCGTTTTTTTTTTCTTGCGATTTTCGCACAAAAGGGTTCGCGATTTTCATGAATTTCTGGGCGATTTTCGGTGTTTTCCAGAACCTCCAATCTCTACAGTTTTTGTTCGACAGGATTTTTTTTTTCGCTCCACTATTTTCTGGGCAAAAGGATTTTTCTGACGGTGACGGATTTCATGATTTTCTGCAGGCGGCGGTTCTACAGCAAGAATTCCTTTCTGGAGTTCGTGATTTGTGGCTACTTGAGCTTGTAGTTGTGTCGTCTATCGTCGGTATTTTGTTTCAACCTGCATGTTTGTGAATGTTTTGCCCGGATTTTTTTAAATCGTGGGATTCGGGTTTTTATGAATTTTTCCCTTTAAAAATAAATTATTTTTGGGTTTTTAATAATATTTTTGTCCTTAAAAAATTATCTTTGGGTTTAATAATTTTTATCCATAAAAAATTATTTCTTGGGTTTTAATAGTTTTTTCCACAAAAGTTATTTTTTTGGGTTTTACCATATTTTTACAAAAACGATGATTTGTATATCTAACTTTTAGGGTTTTCACGATTTTTCCCTGAAAAATTGTCTGTAGGTTTTCTAATTTTTCGCCATAAAAAAATCATGGGAGGGTTTTGCTTGATTTTTTCCTCAAAAATCAGGGTTTTACCACGTGATGTCTCATACTTTACCACGTGATGTTGTCTAGTGTTTTACCGCGTGATGTCTGATGTTTTACCATGTGATGTCTGATGTCTTACCACGTGATGTTTTGGGTCTTGCCATGCAATGTTTAAGGGTTTTGTTCTATTTTTCCTCAAAAATCGTTTTAGGGTTTTTTACCATTTTTTCCATGAAAATGATGATTTTTATCTTCACTTTTGGAGGGTTTGCCGATTTTTTCCTCAAAATAGTGGTTTCAGGTTTCTGTTTTACCCAACATCAAGTTGGATTGATTCTGGTATTCTTGGTCATTAACACTTTGCAGATCCAGGGAGGGTTTCCGTCATAGTAGAGTGTTCTTTCCTTTTGATCTAATATTTAATTAGTATTTTAATGGTCATTAGTGTAAGTTTTGCTTTATTTAGTTTTCTATTTTTGGCTTCTATTTTTAGAAGCAGTTGTTTCTTTTTAGAAACATCACCACTTGTAATCGCCTATTTAAACGGCTCTTTGATTGAATAAAGAACACATCGATTATTGGAGCAATTAATTTTTCAGATCTACATACACTCCAATATTCGGTTCTTGTCACATAAGAAACCTAAGTACAATAAGGGTGTGACAAAGAATTGGGATCTAGCCCTTGAGTGTGTTGATTTAGATGCTACAATTACACAGCTTGCCCAAGACTCTATAGATGAAGCAATTCCTACACTTGACACAGCGAGTGGGAGTGGCAATCCAATGGAATGGTTCAAATGAAAATAAACCAAATGTTTACCTTGATGCTTTTTATGAATAAGGATTTGAATATTAAATATTGATTGTAGTTTTATTTTCATTGTGTAAAGACATTTTAAGACTTGAGTATTATCATTTTTGCAAATTATAATATGATATTGTGAGGTATTTTAAAATTCTATTTATTGGTGATTATGGATTCACGAGTATCAATCTTCTTATAATTTATAATTTTGAACACACACTTTGTCATACCTATACCCAAGGAAAAAAATTGTGTTTTACCGTTTGTAATGTCCCCATTTTAGCAAACATGGATTTTTGGATGATTAGCCTATTATCCTGACCCTCGTAGGCTAATGAGGATGGTTAGAGTGTCTTTTTGAGGCTTGTATCATCTCCAGTGTTCAGTGGTTAGCAGTTTTGGCTTTCGTTTGAGGTCTCCAGGACTCTGTATGCATCACTTACTATTTATAGTAAGTCAAAGTTAAATAGAGGGGGGCCCTTTCTATTTTTAGTAAGGCAGTTGCACGTACAGAGGATAAAATGGTTAACTTCCAAGTACAGACAAAATTGAGAAATAATGATTATTTGGGGAGTTATGATTATTTAATTATTAATAAAGTGAACACTTTATTAATAATTAATTATCATAAGGCATTTAATGTTATATTATAAAATTATGAATATTTCATTAAGGGTTCTTTGCATCATTAAAAAGGGGCCAATTGATTATTTAAGTGATGTGCCTAGGCCAAGGGGGTGAAATTAAGTTATTATGCCAATAATAAAAATGTTTAATGAGTTAAAATTGTGCTTTTTAGGAGAAATTTGACCCCCTTCATGGAGAATATATAAAAGCCTTTGGAAATCGAACCAAGGCATCATTATTGCATTGTCTTCATGAATTTCTCTCCACAAGCGAAAGCCAGGGTTTTCAGCGTGCAAGCAGCCATTGGAGAACAGATAATCTTCAGTGTGCAACCATTTGAGAGAGTGAATATCTTCTGAATTTGGTCTACAGGAGGGCTTCACATCAGGAGTCCAAATTGTGCTTAAATTGCAAGGGATTTCTTCAGGAGTACATCGATTTAAGGAGAAGAAAGTATTGAATCATTAGCAGATACAGAAGATTCAGAATAAGAGAATTTGTCATCATTCACAGCTGCTGCAGGTCATAAAAAAATTCCTCAGCCCAGCCATACTCTTCCTTCAGCCGTACAACTAGGGCTTGGGCGATTTTGTCCTTAGAGGCATCTAAAATTCTGAATAAAATTAAGGGAGCATCGTGGGTGACAAGACAATTGGGTGCCATAATCTTGTTGGCAAGGGCTTTGCATTTGAGGAGAATCAAACCAATATCTCAAGGCACCCATTGAAATTCCAGGTTTTCTATCTACGGTCAGTGTAATAGATAATCATTACTTCATTGCATCATTTGCTGTTATGATAATATCATGAAGTACTTGGAGGTTGCATATGTTTAATGGAGATATAAGTTGCATATTCCGCATTCATTGTAACATTCAACATTGATCAGCCACTTAGCTTTCATGCCAACTGTTTGCTGAAATGACAGTTGTAGGTGCATGTTTTCAAGTAGATAATCATATATGTACATTGTAATTGATCATGAGGAGTCATTTAGGCATCTAGATGATAATTTATGCATTAAAGTGTTGATTCTCAAGCATTGGAAGCATTCTGGAATTTTTTTTAAAAGAATATATCAGACTTATAACACAAACCAGCAAGCAGGAAGTTTGCAAATGAATTGTTTGACAATATTCCTCGAGCTATAAACTGCAAGTTTATATCAGATTAGGCAAGGGATATCTCACTGTTGTATCAATCTCTGATTCTCGTACCCCAATCGGCAACTTGGTTTTTATGTTTCAATTGCTACTATACAAGGGCTTGCATCAGGTAATAACTTTAAAGATTTTGAGATCTGCCCAATAAGTTGTTAGGGTAAGTTGTTAGATAGGTATCTTCTTATACGGAAGCCAAAAGTACAAGATTGATATTCACAACAATGTTACCTTGCCTTCATGTCCTCTAATTTTCATTTCAAGTTGCATTGTTTTAAATTTTTACAATTTCAATTGTCTAGATATCAATTATCCTAAAATTTGATATGTTTTTAATTTCTCATTGCTTCTTATTTATTTCTATACACAAATTTCAAAATTCAATAAATCATTCAATATTGATTTTAGGTATATGACACATATATATAGTCATCAAATAGGCAGTCTTATCAATGTGTCAAATTATGTGATCTTTTATCAAGATTCAACACCATATTTGAGTTGATCTCATTTGACACATATATGGCCAATGAATTAATCCTATTGTCAAAATATATATGTGATGCCAATTCACATTCTCTCTCGGAGATTTGTACAAAAAGGAATCATTGTATGATAAGACATAAGGCACCAAAGGGTTGTTCTTAGCATGCAATGTACCCCTCAACAACAAACTAATGGATAGGGGAGGGACCCTGCTTCATTTCATTAGTAAGCATCACACAAATCAATGGGGTGATTCCAAGACAAGAAGGTTTTAGGGTGAAGGAAGTGATGATAATGACATTTTTTGGTTAAATGACAAATAAACTAAGTTGCCAATTCTGGTACTACTTTGGGGAATCTGTTCGCGCATTCAGCTAGGAAAAAATTTAGGTTGGGTCGTTTATACAAGAAATATTTAAAAAACACATATATATGCAACTTAGAAGCAAAAATTAAGATTAGAATCTCACATAGCATCAATCTAAACAACAAAACCACCATCAACTTGATTGTCATTTAAATTTAAAAACATGTGTGATAAATATCCATCGTTCAAACTTCAAGTTCAATATTAAAATGATAATATCAACTTCAAAAATTACTTTTAACTTTTAATCATCAACTGGATTTTCAAAATCATCATCATTATTGACATTAGTTGATGTAGAACATTAGATGAACAACCAGCAAATGTCAGTACCACTTGCACTAAAAGTGTGCTCACTTTTGAACTCCTCAAATGCAATATGCTTAGAAGTGGAAGCAACCAACCCAATATGCTCTAGCTCTATATCCCACAACTGACATTAGTTGATGTAGAACATTAGATGAACATGAACAACCAGCAAATGTCAGTACCACTTGCACTAAAAGTGTGCTCACTTTTGAACTCCTCAAATGCAATATGCTTAGAAGTGGAAGCAACCAACCCAATATGCTCTAGCTCTATATCCCACAACTGTCTCCCCTTCCTTATAGTTATGTTGTTTGTGTGAAAGGAGACACAAGTTGGAATGCATGTATACTAAGAACATATACTAAGTTCTCTGCTCTTTTTGAGTGCAGATTATTGTGCTTTATTGACTGGATGAAAGAATATGTACTCCAAATCGTCTCAGATGCAAATGAATTAACAACCTATGAAGATAAAGTAAACAACTAAAGTTATACATTATAAAATAAAAAACTATAAATGAAAATTTAAAAGTTGGCAATCAGACTCAATTGGCAAGAGTCGTTTGATCCAATCTCCCTCAGCTCATGCATTATTGTCGCGCTAATGTCATTGATCACATTAAAAAGTTTACCCGACGCATTACAGTTAGTTTTTTTGTGCGTGTGTGTGGGGGGGTGGGTGGGGGGGGGGGGGGGGGGGGCGGGGGCGGTGGGGTTCTATTGCAAGTGTTGGAAGACATGTCCATGCAAGTGCCACGAACCACAACCATCCTTTAAGGAACCTATAACAAAGAGCCTGATTAATTTGACCATTTTAGTGCACAAAATCAATGAACTCACTTGTGACTACATCTCGCAATTCATCAAGGAAGAGTCTATGGAATGCCACCTTGTACCCTTCAGACACTTCAAAATCTCTATATGGGGGATACCTTCCTAGCACAAAAAGAATCTGACTTCAAAGTATTTTGGACTCAATGCCAAGGAAAGATGTAATGCGGAGGTCATTTTGTTCCATCTTTCTTCAGCAATTGTTTGAAAAAAGTCTTTTTGGGGTCTTTCTCTTTCACATTTATGATGAACTTCATCTTCTCAAGCATTCAATCAATGTCATAATATATCTCTCCAACACAAGGCCTATCCATGTCAGTATGGTGAAACATGTTCATAATAGGCTTGATGAGACAAAGGGGATACTCAACACAATCCCACTGAGTCATCTAGTCATCTAAAATCCTCTACTTAATTTTTGTTGCGCTATAAGTTTTGCATTACCTCCATATAGACCAGTTTTGGCAAATCACCATGTTAGAAAGTGCCACTCTAACTTTTACAAGTCACATCTCAAGACAATTGTGTTAGAGGCCTCTGCAATCTATCACAAATTAATTAAAAAATGATTTAAAATTTAAAACAAACTTTAAAGAATAATTAGAATACACAAATAAATTTTGAAAATATAAATTTTATACTCCACTTCCTTAAATAGCTCCAATTTTGAAAATGATCTACAAATTCCTCAAGACATGTGCTGGTTGGTAATGAACATTTGGATGTCCTCACCTTTGCATACACCTCTTTGATCCAATGGACTTCATTCCCAATCTTTTGTAGCATAAGATTGAGAGACCGCACAAGGTGGCCAAAAAATATGTTGATATCATTCCTCAACCAACAACCTAGCAGCTCTAAAATTCTTTGCATTGTCCATTATGACTTGAACAATGTTACAGGATCTCACTGCCTCAATGGCTGCGATGAGAATGTCAGCAATAAATTGTCCATCTTTTAGCTGCCCCTCAAAATTTGTGGCTCTCAAAAATATTGCCTGTTTAGGGGACACCAATATGACATTGATCAAGGGATGATTTTTTGAATCTTCCCACCCGTCCAAAAAAATGGACACACTTGTCTCAATCCATGAATCACTTATGAGCTTCAATGAATCTTCAATCACCTTGACCTCTTTTTCCAATAAAGTGTCACACACCTTCTCATAAACTAGGCGCTTGTACCCTTTTGGAGCTACATTAACTTTTTTCAACATCTCTTTCCAATATGGTGAGCGAACAACATTGAAAGTCAGCCCATTTGCATAAATACATATTGCTACATGTATGTTAGTAGGATATAGAGGGTTGTGAGGCTCCACAGATGTCATTTTGGTCATTCCTAGACCCATATTCCATTATATACCACTCAAATAGCCTTAAAAATCCACATACCAAAATAAGCTATAAAAGTATAAAATATTCTAGGAGGGGCAAATTCATGGAACTAAAATAATCAAGTCTTATTATGAAAGAATATGATGGAAAGGCCTAATAAAGATATATAAAGAGGGAAAAGAGAGATATAAGTGTGGAACAAGATGGAAACACGTGGAATAATATGAATTAAATATATGTGAGAATAAGGAAGTGTGAAAGATATATGTGATATATATGGATGAATTATGACATATGTAAGCCATTAAATTATATTAAATTACTAATATATGATATTAAGGATGTTATATATATGAATCTATGTAATTTATTATACTTTGGTCTCATACTTATTGCATATATAACTTCTCCCTTTCTATTACATCACACAAAGGTTTACAACATATAACAAAATATTAAACCTTAGACTTCGATCAAGGTTTTTTGTCAACAATTGGCAATGTCTCAACTCTCATTTTGAAATGTGGTTCCCAAAGGTCCCTTTGATCTTTTGACCATAGTGGGTTGTTCACTTATATGATCAAAAATGGGTTTTTCTCTACCAAAATATCAAGATTAGATGGGGGTTGCATTGCCTTTGATCTTTTTTTAAGGGGTGATTTAATTTACGGGCTTCTTGTTCATCTACTTCTTGCTCCATAACATATCATATCAGTCTCTAATGACACAAGTACACCATTCTTTCTAGGGCAAACTTTGATGCCCTTTCCAAGTGTTCCACGCAAATGAGCTATAACTTAAAAAATGAACTAGAACATTGTTTATCACATCCATTGCATTTCGAAATATAGCCCCCACCACCTAGAATCGGTTGTGTCATTTCAATATTTCCATAGAGGAGAATTTGGATCTGTTTTGAATTTCAGTTGAGATGTGGAGGTAGAACTAGCTGCCATTGTGATTCTTATGGCAACAAAATTTGTGAACACATTCAAAACAAAAATAAAATTGAACACAAAAAATAGATATAGAAACAATAGCTCCTTTGAATCTTTGATACATTCATTAAAGAATAGAAAAAACATGGATAAACAAAGCAAATAATTTGTTTCATGTGTGAAACACAAATGGAGGAAAAAAAAAATTGAAAAAAAATTACCTCTGCGCAAAAATACTTCTATAATCTTCTTAGCAGCCAATGAAGAGTTGTGAATGCATAGGAATGACAATGTGATTGTTGTTGAAGCTTCAAAGATCAATCTTCAGCTCCCTATGTTGATCCAACAAGCAAAAACCTATGCTCAGCCTCTTGGAATGAAAGTTGTTGTTTGCAAAAGAAATGAACATAAATGAAGTTGTTTTGGTGTTTTAAGTGTTTTAGAGGTCACTTTTAGGGTTGACGAGGACACCCAATCAAAGTCAAACTCAAAAAATATTAAAAAAATGCAAAAAAAAAGTTTGTTGGGTGTTTGGGTTCGGATTGGATTCAGGTTGGGTTTGAGTTGGGCTCTCCCAGGTTCAATCTAGGTTCGCTCGAGTTCACCTCAGACAAACTTGGGCAAACCAAGCACCTTTTTGCAGCACCCTGCCATGATCCACAGGCACATTGATCCGGGTGCAAACTGGACCAAATCCGGCTACCCAAATGGCAAAACCAGCCATGTAGCAAATAAATAACCTGTCATATCCCAAATCTTAATGGCAATCAGATATGTAGACTTGGACAGTCCTAACCTTGTAGATATATATTAGTTGATTTGACAACATGCTTAGCCAAAATAAGGTTGCTCAACAAAGAGAACCCTCACGTTGCAATTCTACAATGAACACTTTTATTCTATAATTCAATTGTGGTGAAAGCAGTTGAAAACTCCTTTGCATGTGGCTGCCTATGCACTGAACCCAAAGTGGTACATGGAGAGGTTTAATAGACTTCTCCTTGTAGATGACAAGGAGATGATAACAGGTTTCATGAAGACCATATGGAAGATGTACAATACAAAGGATGCCACATTAATTTGACACAGCTGGACCAGGTTTTTCCAAGCTAAGAGGTTTCATGAAGACCATTTGGAAGATACACGACACAGATGACGCCACACTAATTTGACACTACTAGACCAGATTTGCCAAACGAAAAAGCTACATAAGTTCAACAATTATGAATAGAAAAACTTTAGCACGGGAGAAAGAAATGAGTTGGTGGTGGTTATACAGCCCTCCACGATTGATGTGTGCACTTCCCATTCAACTCTTATCATAGGTTTGTAATTCCTTTGCTGCCAAGGGGAATTAACCTAGACAAAGTGCCACATCTCACAAATCGCAAGACAATTGAACATAAGATCAGTCCACCAACATGTTTCGATGTAAAGCCTGAGATGCCAATGCAAATTGATGAGGATGAAACTGCACATGCAAGATTCAGTAAGGTCCTGTTGCAAGAGCCGGGTTAGTCTGGCAATATTGATGATGAGTATGCAATGAAATTTGCCTTTGATAATGAGTTAGAAATTAGCATCTTGAACATGATTAATACAAATATTATGCCATAAAAGCTTGCAGTTGATCATTGGATCAGTTAATAACTTAATTGTCAAATTGTCACTGTAACTTCAGCACTTTGTACAAATTTCAGCTTCTTTTACTCATTATGTTTACATAGATAATAAATTTTAGCTACTTTCACTTTTTCTTTGGTATTATTTTTCCAAAAACTACTTTTTGTCTCTACCAATAAGACAAAAAAATGCCAACCAACACATTATGATTTTGGGAGAGGGGGTCGGAGAGTTATTGGCCTTTCTCATAGGTGTTAGATAACTTCCCTCATCTGATATTTGTCTTAAATAAGCTAGTAATAAGAAGGGTGCTTAATGAATTGATGCTGACTGCTTAATCTCAAACCGATTCCCTTATATAGGCATTCAACTATAACACATAATAAATCCCTCATACATCAATTTGCAGTCACAGTAACTTTAGTTATATGTTTGCACTAATGATCCGCAGTCCTTCCAGAGAAAAAATAGATGTTCAATTTGATGCTTTTGGTTTACTTCTCATTTATCAGGTTTAGTTCTACACAACTTATAACTCGCTTGCTTACTGGTTGGAAGGGATACCAACCAGAAAAAGCTCTAGAGTTTAAATCCTAGCTGGTTTAATGCCCCTTGTAAACCGCTCTGGAAAAAAACAGGCTGGGTAAGTCCCCGTGTTATCGGAGTTCTAATATGCTGCTAATGCTCCTGAACGTAAAACTTGTCTCTAGCCTTTAACAATTACCCAAGATGTAGGATCCTTATTTCCTTGTAATTGGATGTTTACATCTCAATACATTTCCACAACAAACAAACCCATTTTTTATTATCATGTGTAAACCATATTTCAGTGATATTGTCACCTTGCTAAACATTTAGGATTTCTTGACAATAAAAGCCCAAAGCATCAAACTCAACCTGCATCTATTCCAAGTTCTGTCCATAAGCTGGTTTAAGATTACATTTACTTTTATCTACTCAGGAACATTTTTCTCTTAATTATGATTGGCTACTGATACACTTGATTAAAAACTGGAACATGACAGGAAAAGTGGAAAATAGCATAAAAGAGAGAAAGCGTAGTAGAGAGCTTGTACGTCTCCTGGAATAGTCAATTTCAACGAGGATGAGATGTAGGTAGCCGTGTGTCCATGTATATTCATACATACATCTATGCACCAAATGAATTTGTCTTGAAAAGGTATTGTGGCTCTACTTCCTATTAGTGTCTGTTTTATTATCTACCAAACATTAGAATAAAGTACCCAAAGACAATTTATCCTCTCTTGAAAAATCACCGCTTATGCTAAGATTGCTAGAAGATCATATGGTGATTCCAAGGTTTCTTTTGTCAGGTCTTGACATGTGGATAAGCTCAATGGGCGTTGTGATTTGCTGGTAATACACAAAGGGACTTACGCCTGGATTGCTCAATTCACAATGAAGATTTAGACAATGAAGCTCTATCATTTGGGACTTGGATCATGGAAAAACTGAAAAGGAGACAAGGGTTTAGAAGTTCTAATCAATTCCTAGAAATTCAAGAGATAGTATTGGTTTGATGACCTCAATAAACCACACTTTGCTTCGCCTCATTCACGACAACTACACAAAGTGGGTGTAATCTTCAAAGGACATGCTTATGATTTGGAGGTTAAACATGCACAAAGGAAAGCTCAAACTAACTTTGCATAGTGAATGAAAATCATCCATTCACCAAAAGTATGAGCGGAGATACACCATAAACCAATACTTATTAGATCTTTCATTCATCTAACAACATAAAATAAATTTTAAACTATTGTGTTGAAGAAATTGAAAACCTCGCCAATCATTCAAATAATAGAGATTACAAAGCCTTAAGAGAAAGCACATAAGTAGTATATTATTTGAAAATGACCTTCTCGTGACAATGTTTCAAAAACCTCACTCTCCAAATGAGAGGAGGCAACCTTATATAGGAGTCCAAAAATTTTGAACGGCCGAGATCGAACAATGATCGAGGGCTCAAATTAAAATTTCAAAACCCTAATTAGGATTTCCCAAAACTAACTACCCTTTGACCAATGAGAAAATTACATTTGGGAACACTTGTCCTTCTTGCTAAATATGAACCAACAATAAAAATAGAAAGTTGTTGCATTGTGAAGTGTGCCCTCTAGAAGCTTATGTGGATAAGTCAAGTTCATTGAACCTGGACATGCTGACTTGGAACAATCTGATTGGTTGGAAGATGACGAGGCACCACCTCAGCGTGTTGGATGTCTTCTCTGAATTCTCTAATTTGTGTGAAGAAAGTGTCTAAGTATGGAAATTTGATTCTTCTTGTCACCATCTGATTCTGATTGGGAGCTTGTTTTTTAATTTCTCAAGAGATGAAATCCTTCAAGAAGTTGTCCTAATTGCTTCCATAGGTATGGGATTGTAGATAAAATTCCCCAAGAAGTCTGAAATTCTTTTCTATATTTTCACCAAGTCTGAGAACTTTTCTTTCTTGATGCCTTGAGATTCTTTCAAGTGCCTTGAATTTAAGAAGAATCCCTTCGTGAAGTATTTCTCATACTTAGCCAAATTTTGGCTATCTCCATGCTTGGATGAACCTTGCTCATGGACTTGTCTTCAATTCTGAATTTGGCTTGAAACTCCATTTGTGTTTTCTGCAATGATCTCGCCTTAGCTCTCATCCAAAACCTGCAAAACCAAAAGAAATTAAGTTAGAATCCTCATTTTGAGCGTGAATTTTGATGGTTTGATAGCTAAGTATATCATGATTTTCACTCTTTCTCCAATACTTAGCCTTAAAATGGGGCTTTTCAACACTTGGATATTCTGGAAATCTCAAGAAAATCCCTTGAATATAACCAAACTCGGGAAGCTGCATGTCTGATTTCAATTGAAAAACAGAACTAAGTCCAAGACAACTTGATTGAGATCATACTGACTTGTTCACAAGGCAGAAAATGAGAAAGAAGAGAAGGATAATCTGTTGGATTCATTCTTTCTTTTTAAAACTTTGAAGAAAACCAGGTTGAGAACCCAATACTCTGCCCATAGAATCCATTTTCACCTTTGGAAGAATGAGGAAGAAGGGAAAAGAAGCTTCCAAGGAGGTAAAATCAGAAGTTTAACTCAGAAAATTAATGAATTTGCCCTCCAATCAATCAAGGTTCTTCCAAAATCTGTGTGCAAACTCGTGGAAAATGGTTGAAAACTAAGACTTATACTTGAAATTCTCTTGAAATCTTTTTTCAGCCTGCAAAACTCTTAAAAATTCTCTCAAAATGTCTTTTGCCTGCATAAAACCTCTTCGAAACTCTCTCCACTTGCTATCCAAAACTCGAACTTCATGTGAGAAAATGAAAGAAAGAATTGTATTTGTATTGGAGTTCGAATTCTTCACAGAAGGTCTTCTAAAATTTGTTTCTAATTTGTCCTTCATACATCGAACTTGGACATTCAGTTAATGAGCTCGATTTGAAACACTTAAAAAGTTTCCAATTTAGATGCTCAGTTGAACTCGGTCCTTTAAAGGCAACTTTTGTCTTCATTTTGAGTCTGACTTGATCCCTTAAGAAACTTTCTATTTTGAATTTTGAGTTGAGTTGAATCACTTAAGAAAGTTCTGATTTCTAAAATGAAAGTTTCTATTTTGAATTTTAGTCTGCAAATCAAACTCAATCTTCAAATTTCCATGTTGAAAAACTTTCTAAATTTGCCTTAGTTCAAATTTGATCAAGATCTTTGCTGACATCATATGGGAATATTCCTTTATTCCAAATTTAATAAGTTCCTCATGAGGGCGGACTTCATTGATTTCATTCTCCAAACTTGGGCGGACTTGGTGAGAATTGTGCTATATCTCCATAGGTGGGGTTCATCCAATTCATGCATCTCAGTTCAACCAAGGGCAAACTTTGCAGTTCTTAGGCACCAAGTGTATGCTGATATAGGGCAGACTTTATTGACTTCATGCCACATTGCTTGTTTGCTAGGCGGACTTGCCTTGGGTTGTGCACCATTCTTCATGTTTCAGGAGGACTTTATCAACTTGTTGCACTTCAGCTTGTAGGGGAAGGGCGGACTTCAAGAAACTTAAGAACCTTTGCCTATTATCATTCCTTACTTCAAGTCGGACTTCATTAGCATGCTTCCCATCGTGTTGACTAGTTCTAGGCGGACTTCCTTCAGCTCATGCACTTGGATTTGTAGGAGGGCGGACTTGGTGAATTTGCTGATCAGATTTATCGATGTAGAGCGGACTTAGTCAATCCTTTGCACCTCTTTGCTTGTTGCCTCCTTAACCATTGGGCGGACTTGAATTGCTCCTCTCCTTTTCAACCTTATACATGGCGGACTATGTGAGTTTCTTTCTCTATCATGGGGCGGACTTCATCAAACCTGTGCACTGTGTGTACCTCTTCAAGGCAGACTTTGCTTGACTTGGGCACCATCTTCATATTGATCAAGGGCAGACTTTACTTGGCTTAGGCACCATCTTCATATCCTTGGGCGGATTTTGTGATTATTAGGAACCAAGGATAAGCGGACTTCAAGAATCTTGAGCACCAAGGTAAGGGCGGAGTTCAAAATTTTGATGACCCACCTCACCTTTTCCAAGGCGAACTTGGTGGATCTCAGGAACCACAACCTTTATTGACTTCATGCCACATTGCTTGTTTGCTAGGCGGACTTGCCTTGGGTTGTGCACCATTCTTCATGTTTCAGGAGGACTTTATCAACTTGTTGCACTTCAGCTTGTAGGGGAAGGGCGGACTTCAAGAAACTTAAGAACCTTTGCCTATTATCATTCCTTACTTCAAGTCGGACTTCATTAGCATGCTTCCCATCGTGTTGACTAGTTCTAGGCGGACTTCCTTCAGCTCATGCACTTGGATTTGTAGGAGGGCGGACTTGGTGAATTTGCTGATCAGATTTATCGATGTAGAGCGGACTTAGTCAATCCTTTGCACCTCTTTGCTTGTTGCCTCCTTAACCATTGGGCGGACTTGAATTGCTCCTCTCCTTTTCAACCTTATACATGGCGGACTATGTGAGTTTCTTTCTCTATCATGGGGCGGACTTCATCAAACCTGTGCACTGTGTGTACCTCTTCAAGGCAGACTTTGCTTGACTTGGGCACCATCTTCATATTGATCAAGGGCAGACTTTACTTGGCTTAGGCACCATCTTCATATCCTTGGGCGGATTTTGTGATTATTAGGAACCAAGGATAAGCGGACTTCAAGAATCTTGAGCACCAAGGTAAGGGCGGAGTTCAAAATTTTGATGACCCACCTCACCTTTTCCAAGGCGAACTTGGTGGATCTCAGGAACCACAACCTTTATTGACTTCATGCCACATTGCTTGTTTGCTAGGCGGACTTGCCTTGGGTTGTGCACCATTCTTCATGTTTCAGGAGGACTTTATCAACTTGTTGCACTTCAGCTTGTAGGGGAAGGGCGGACTTCAAGAAACTTAAGAACCTTTGCCTATTATCATTCCTTACTTCAAGTCGGACTTCATTAGCATGCTTCCCATCGTGTTGACTAGTTCTAGGCGGACTTCCTTCAGCTCATGCACTTGGATTTGTAGGAGGGCGGACTTGGTGAATTTGCTGATCAGATTTATCGATGTAGAGCGGACTTAGTCAATCCTTTGCACCTCTTTGCTTGTTGCCTCCTTAACCATTGGGCGGACTTGAATTGCTCCTCTCCTTTTCAACCTTATACATGGCGGACTATGTGAGTTTCTTTCTCTATCATGGGGCGGACTTCATCAAACCTGTGCACTGTGTGTACCTCTTCAAGGCAGACTTTGCTTGACTTGGGCACCATCTTCATATTGATCAAGGGCAGACTTTACTTGGCTTAGGCACCATCTTCATATCCTTGGGCGGATTTTGTGATTATTAGGAACCAAGGATAAGCGGACTTCAAGAATCTTGAGCACCAAGGTAAGGGCGGAGTTCAAAATTTTGATGACCCACCTCACCTTTTCCAAGGCGAACTTGGTGGATCTCAGGAACCACAACCTTAACCAAGGGTAGACTTCATCATTGTCAAGAACCCCTTCATCATGTTCAAGGCGAACTTCATGGATTCCACAACCTTGACCAAGGGTGGACTTCATGAACTTCAGGAACCACATGATCAAAACTTGAAATCTCCATAACTTGTGCAATTTTTTCCAGATTTGCTTGAAATTTGAAATTTGTACATCTTTCATCCATTGAATTCCTCAGGACCCCTAAAATCAGGGAAATTGGCTTTTTGGGTCAAAACTTGGATTTTAGGAGGAATTTGACAATTGTTTTCAGTGCATCTCAGTGTCGGTAGTGCAAACCCTAGATCCCCTTTCCAAAAATAGAAAAAAGCAAGGTTCCCTAAAAAATAGGAAAAAGCAAAAGTTTCCAAAAATAGAAAAAAGCAAGGTTCCCTAAAAAATAGGAAAAAGCAAAACTTTCCAAAAATAGAAAGTTGTCCAAATTGACCCAAATCAATTGCAATCTTCGTCCTTCGGACTTTCTAGGCACTTTGACAATGTCTAGGCTCTGTTCTACCCTTTGCTTGCACAAACTGACTCATGACTTCCAAAACTCGGACCATTCAAAACTGACAATATTGGCAATACTTACGCGGGAAGGTCAAAAGGCTTTAACAAAAACCCTAGAAAGCAGGAAAAAAGGAGGGTCCCCATTTGCAATGGGGCGATGTGTGAAAAAGGTCACAATACTTCCCAAACATGTCTCTCAGCTTTGTCCTACTAGATACACAGTAAAAATGTAATGTCCTTACAAAATTGAATATTAAATAGGATCTAGAATATTAGATAGGTGAGTATGAATAATAGGTTGAGAGACATACTTGGGTAGTAAAGCCATGGTACCTTTTTAAGGTAGATTTATTTGGTATATATATAGTACTGTCAAACTAGGTACAAAGTAAAAAATGTAATATACTTACATATTGATAATTACATATAATCTAGAATATTAGATAGGTGAGTAATAAGTACGAATGACAGAATGATAGAAAACATATACAATCCAAGGGAAATGCATGATAGGTCATGTCCCTCAAATGCCATTGGCTTTTTATATTCATAGCAGCCTTAAATAATTAATTATGAATCACTTAGGTGCAAAACAGGCCTTCATCTCTGAATCACTAATAAAGTTTCAATTTATTGGACGTGCGGGAAAAAAATAATTTTCTCTATGTGTCTTCACAGTTTCATTCAATGAATTGATTGTACTTTTAGATGCAAATATATCAACAAAAATGAACTGCTAGCTAGACTACCTTTTCTTTATAATTCTCTGCAGCATCTATTTGACAATCATCAGAAATTGAGGGCTGTGTATTTGATGCAATCTCAGCTTGTTTCTGAAGAGAAGGATGCAGGTCCAGAATGGTATCTAGTAAAAACCTATCTGCTCCATGCCTAGCCATCAATGACACTGCCAAAGGACACCCTTCATGCATCCCCAAAGGTATGCTGACCTGCAACCATATCCAGATTAAAAATACATCAGCATTTTGTAGTTCAATTAAGTCTTTGACATTGGCATATTGAAATTAAATGAAACCTCCAATACACAATAACTGATTCATAAAATATAATATTAATTACTTAAGGCTAGCATACAGATATTTTCTGCATGTGTTCTGAATGTGTTCAGTTTATTCTTCATTAGAATTTTACCTGACAGCACCCAGACATGCCAGAAATGCTCAAAACTGAGAACGCCCTTGAATAAAACTCCTCCAATTGTCTTTTCTTTGACCTGAGGTTGGGAGGTAAGATTGGGACTGTGGGAATTACCAATATTCCATCATCCTGCAAAATGAATATTAGTCATCACCTTAAGATGTAAGAGTAATTCCATGTGATTTTAAAATTCCTAAAACTGTAAACAAAAGAAAATTGGATCATATAAACTGCAACACTTAGGGCACAAGCAAACGGTACAGTTTTGATTTATCGTGGAACAAGTTGACAATGCCTAAAAAGAACGCTTCAGTATGCCTTTTCCTTAAAGTGTATAATTCGATATCTCAAATTCAAATGTAGTCAACATTTCACCAAATCTTAACTGAATATTAATTGAACATAATAGAAAAGTGACAATAAATTGCACAATAAACATTTGAAATATTAAAAAAATAGAGCATACATGCATAAACTGTAACATAGATTATATAATATTTAAACATGCTATGAAAACGATACCAAAAGAATAAGTTTTGAGTTTTCATTGTAAACTATGTTACTGAGTACTTGAGGCAGGGGCCGAAAACAGGTGCAGGTTCGACACAGATCCAGGTGTGGCCCCGGGTCTGCCTAGGGTACCGCCCGAGTGCTGAGGCAGTCCAATGGGCGAACCCAAGGGTACCCGCCAAGTCCACTGGTGTTTGGCTTTGCAACTTTGAATGAAACATATATACCCATATGAAGGAAAAGACAAGAAAATTCGTCACCATGGAAGGGTGGGATGCCCCTCACAAACCTCGGTGAACCACTCCTCCTCTCTTGGCTGCCATGCTACCCCATCAACCTCCTGAACTCGAGCAAAAAAAAGGAGAATGCATAAACAGAAAGGGGGATCAATAAGTCAAGAGGAGATTAGGGTTTAGGGAAAACAATTTCAATTCCTTAACTAATTTAACCATCCTATAGGTTAGAAATTGTTTGTTAAAAACCTAAATTACTAATGTTAGAGTATATCATTATAAAGTCTAAAATTTAAATGTTATTTAATTTTTTTTAAATTGTTAGGAAATTAAATTGGGGTTACTAGTTCACCTACTAAATAGGGGTTTAAAATTAGAATGATAATTCTTTATCTATAAAAGTTGGGAATTTAAGATATTGTAAATTACGAATCAATTCCTTAACTAATTTAACCATCCTATAGATTAGAAATTGTTTGTTAAAAACCTAAATTACTAATGTAGGAGTATATCATTTTTAAGTCTAAAGTTTAAATGTTATTTAATTTTTTTTATAGTGTTAGGAAATTAAATTGGGGTTACTAGTTCACCTACTAAATAGGGGTTTAAAATTAGAATGATAATTCTTTATCTATAAAAGTTGGGAATTTAAAATATTGTAAATTATGAATATGATATTATTAAATATTTAAAAATTCTATTTATTAGCAATTATGGATTAATGAGTATCACTTTCCTTATTATTTATAATTTTGAATCTCTCTCTCTCTCTCTCTCTCTCTCTCTCTCTCTCTCTCTCTCTCTCTCTCTCTCTCTCTCTCTCTGTAGTCCTAGACGCACCCAAGGAAAAAGAATTGTCATACCACTGTGCCTGCACCATGTATCTCATACCAGAATCGGCAACTTAGATTGTAAATAATGTGAAGAAAACTATAACAAACTTTGTCAAAAAGGATTGCATGAACCTCATATTTCAAGACTCCTAATCCAAGCACCATTCACAACAGAAGATATCAAATGAATATTATTGTCTCCATAGTGGCACAAATGCAATAACTATATATAGATTATATATTACTTAATCATGCTCTGAAAATGAAACCAAATGAATAAGTTTTTATCTTTAGTTTTAAACAATTAGAAGAAAACTATAATGAACTTTGTCAGAAAATACTGAGTGAACCTCGTATGATAAGAATTATATTCGAGGCACCTAATCACAACAGAAGAAATCAAATGAATATTCCTATCTCTAAATCAAAGTCAGTTAGACTGTCAAAAGAATATAATAACAAATAAAGATTAATTGTTAGAATTTTAAGAGAATAAAATAAGTCAAATAGGAAAATATGGTTAAAAGATTAGCATCAATCCACAAGATAGGGGCACAACAGAAAAAGCCTTGGATCAAAACTCTATGGATCTCCTATAGAGCATGTATCCGACTACATCCAAGACTGGATCCTGTGTCTTCCATTGGGAGCTATCTTTGTGATCTTCACTACCAAAAATAGCTCTGGCGACATATCGATAAATGCATGAAAAACTATTCATGGTTAATGCCATACTGAACCAGGAAACGGGATGCAATAAGCTTCTGCTAACCTGTGTAGATGTATCTTTAATGAGCCTTTGTCTGTAACATTTAACAGGAAAAACAGGCAAGGATTCCTGGTACAACAACCATTGATTGAATTGTGATCCAAAAATAGAAAGTTCCACAAAAGAATGTTGTTCGGTGAAAAAAGTCATATATACAAAGCAAGACAACAGAAAGGTTTAAGGTATTATTTATTGCGTTACATGGGATGGGAATTTTATTGTCATTATTTTTTAAAAGCATCTTCTGCAAAGCTAGGATATTTGTATGTTTTTTAGTGCATCTCATCCTTCTATCAAGAGTGTTCCTCCATAGATGAATCCAGCCTAAACAAAACACTTAGAACTCACCTTCTCAAATTTATCTATAAAAAACTATAAATTGTTAAATTGTTCTATTAATTCCTAAAACAGATCCTATATAGCATTATTCCCCTAGAGTAATTCTCAACACTCTCAGATGGTTCTTGGTTTGCAAAAACATAAATACTAAATCCTTTTTAACAGATTTTTACAACGCAACTAAGTATTTAACATAAATGGTTCTACCAACAAAACAGGAACTCGGAACACTATCAATTTGCACAAAGTTCAAGTACTAACCAGTGTACCATGAAGACATATCCCCCTCCCTTGAGGCTGTCCTGGACATTTTGGAGATGCTGAGAAGATGTCCTCCCACCACCTCCTTTTAGAATCTTTCCTCACATCCTAGGGTCATTTTGAGATTTTTGAGGTCCTTTTTGTAGATCTTCTATGAAGACCCCGGGAAATTTTGGGGTTTTACCAGGTCCCTTAGACATTTTACCTCTTCGGAGTTTACCTAAGGATATCCATATGTGCCCCATCTGCTGGGGAGGTACTGGATACATCCTAACAACCCTATGTCAATAGATGTTTTAAAAACAAAATTCTATATTTTATAAAATTAAAAAAAAGAAAACATTTCAGGATCATCAATAATATCACAATCAAACATTCATTGTATAATTTCATATTGAAATTTGACTGGTTTTCAATTTTGTATTTCATTTTTTAATACCCAGTGTTGGATGTTGAATGTTTCTTTGTTCAATGTCATACATGTTATTATTATTTGAATCTCAGCTACTCAGAATGTTTAATGATAGTTAGTTATTTGACTATAAAGTTGAAAATGTATAAATAAATATAATATTAACACTATACCCCCTTCATGCCCACCCTGCAATCATTATAAAATACATAAAAAAATTATCATTCCCAAATATCCCCCAAAGGTTAGGTAATCTTCCACCATCCTCAAAATTTGTGCTACCATATCCCCATCCAACTATCTCAGAAACATTGGTACCAACTTCAGAGCTTTAAAATTTCCAGTAAATCAAATTACTCACATGTGAATACTTTGAGAAATAAGTACCTTCAAAAGATTGCAGAGAGCTTCTCGCATTTCATTCCTGGCTTTAAGGCAAGACTGAATTTTTTCTTCAGTACTCTCTAGAGCTGCACGCACCCGTACCGATATTTCATATCCCAAATGAGGTTTGACTGTACTAACCCACTCTTCATGATTCATTTTGAATTCATATCTGTGTTTCCAAAGCACATTAAAATTGCATAGAAGATAAAACGTTATGAATATGATAATAGTTAAAATAGCATGACCAGATTCCATAAATTATTAGGCACAAAACAAATTTATTTTGCTAAGAATCTATGTTTTATGTTTCACTTGGATAAATTACAGCAAATACTACCTACAGAGAAAATTATTATGTACCATAATAAAACTCAAAGCACAGCCATTTACCTATTCTGAAACTCTGGATTCCTTCCTACAGGAGCACAATATATGCTAAATGTACAATTCACATCTGACATTCTTGTGCTTCTGTACATTGACAATATCTGGTGCCTTGTTCCTGAAAGTAACATTGGATGCACACTAAGGGAAAAAAAATTGGAACCTTGTTAACCTAAGATGGACCATACGAAGAATGCACTGCATTCTATGTTTTAGACAATAAGTATAGTCAAATGCACACATATACCGCTACTTTAAACTCCCCCACGTTACATAATACCTCTTATGATACATTATACAAATGGTCAACTGTAATTGGATGGCAGATATGCCCAAACAAGTGGCTGAAAGCTTCCAATGCTACTTGCTACTCAGGCCTCTCTTGGCATCATTTAAAAATTGTACCAAACGCCAAAAAAGATCATCACCCACAAGCTTTACCAAATGTAAGCATTAGATTTTGGTACTACATCGAAAGTGCATGCGTTATAGAGAAAATTATTGTGGGCTCTAAAGAATCCCTGTGGATGTTGAATTTCATACTGTAAGACATTGAATGAGCAAATTTTGTCTTGCAGAGATTATGTTTAGCAGATTAACTGTGTATCCTATAGCTTAAATCTAAGTTGCCTGATTCTGGTTCAGGTGAGGCAATTTGCCATTCTTTTTAAACCCATATTAGTATGACTTGGTACAGCTGCATTATTTCAAGTAAGATTAGGTTCCTTACTATTTTTTTATTGTTTCCTGCAAAAAAGTGTTTTTATCAGTGTTGCCGGGAGATTTGCAGGGAGATGTGTACCAGAAATGGGTATGGAGACATCATGAAAAGCAGGAGACTTCCTGCCCATATTTTCTTCCATATAACCTTAAAAAGGCCCTAAATCACGGCATGTCAGCCACAAAAATGAAAAACAAAGGGAAAAAAAAAACAATTTTTAAATGTGTCACAATATTATTTTCATCACCGTTTGCACTACAATTTTACATTTCTGTCAAGTGATATTATTTTACAATGCATCCAACTACTGTTGTGATGTGAACAACAAAATTCATTTTTATTCCTACCCTAATACTCACACGAGCATATGTGTTGAACTTTGCAACACAAGTCTACAAGATAAAACAGAAAACTAGAACACCTTCCACAAACGAGAGTAGCAAGAAAAAGATGCCATATTCCTCAAAAGCAAATATTATAGAATGAATTATAATTGCACAATGAGGTGCTTATAAAGAAAGCACAAAGATGCCCTAAGCTAAATTTAGAACAACCACGAGGAGCTAAAAAAATAACAACTCTAGCGAAACTAGATGAACAACTTAGAGAGCTTAAGCAATTAGAAGCACAACTAAGTGAAATTAAGAAAAAAAAGCATAGCTAGTTGTTAAAATGCTCTAACACCCCTCCTTAAGTCAAACTTAGGGTGAAGTAAAAACACCTCTAAATGCATGAATGCAAAAATGGGTCCCCGCAACTAAAGGCCTGATTAGGTACCCATGTACAAACCGATGAAGTCTCACAAAGCGAAGAAAAGGAGAAAAACCACATGGGAAAAAACCCCTCTCCAAAAGCAAGAGATGCAATGCATGAAAAGAAACATGAACAGCTAAAAAGGAAGGGCCAGATAAACCCCCCAATGACAACTTCCTTCACAAAAGTAAGATCAAAATTCCCCCATAGGAGAGAAAAGGTGAGATGATGGATCCACCCCCATAAGAGAGAAGCTCCAATGCCAAAGATTAAGGCTCGAGGACAAAAGTTAAAGATGATCCAAGGGTGGCGAACCAGATGTCTCCCCTTAGGAAGAAAAAAATCCACTGGCCAAGCCTGAAGCAAAGCCATGAAAGGAGATGGAAGGAATAATCTCAGGATGTCTGCCATGGAAGACTATTCAACCATCCACATGTCTAAATAATGATGTGCCAAATCAATTGAAACAAATCCAAATAACTATGAAGATACCTGATGCACAACCTTTGAAGGCATTGAAAATGGGATGACAGAAATGCTCAAACTACCATCAAAGGGTAAGTGAAGATCCTCGAATATGTCCCCAATGTCTACAATGTGTGACATAACAAATAGCCTTGCAATATCTAGCAAGAAGTTATCCCACAAAGCTGAAATTGGAAGGGAACAATCAACCTATTGAACTGAATCAATAGGAACTATGCATGACCCAATAACAATCTGATTAGGAACAACAAAAGATGATGAAGACTGAGATAGTGTCTCAATATGAGGAGTGACATCTGAGATACAAGACTTGGATCCATCACGACATAAAAGATTTGTGATATACTCAAGCATCTCAAAAGTGCCATAATCATAGGGTATGCAATCTACATGTGCAAGGGAAATAACACAATCTGCTAAAAGATCCTCTGGAAATGGAGAGATATAGGGTCTCCATAGATCTCCCAAAGGCAAGTCCAAAGTGCACAGGGACATTTAATGTCCAATAAAAGCACACAGTGTCAAGATGAACTCTAGAACAATTCACTCCTACAACATGGTCATTAATGATCCTCCAAGCATACTAACCCCTCTTTGAATCTGGTTGAGAGACGAGTACATATAGATAGGGTGAAAGATCAAGCCACCTAAGATGTGTCAAGATGCCCTTTTGACAAGACTCATCATTGCCCTTTACCAGGTTGATAACAAAACGATGGACTGAAAAACCCTTTGTTTAGAAGAGACAAGGTGCACAAAGAGATCAAAGGAAAATTAGATAATGTTGCAAAGGAAAAGGAAGAAAATGAGATTATGTTTAACATGCAACTTCACTCCCACTTTCATGACCCCGGCTATAGCACATTAATCATTGCTATTCTATTAAATCAATCCAAAAAATTGTAAGACTTCACAATTTTATGAGTAACGGCCAGCCAAACATTCGATTCATTAATCAACATACTATTAATAAACATCTTCCTAGGAGGAAAGGATCGAGCAAAGGAAGGCAAGTAGACTTCAATGTTGGTAATACTTGTCATGTAATCAACAATTTGTTAAGGAGAATAACTAAAGCAAAGTAACAACATGTAATCAACAATTTGTTAAGGAGAATAACTAAAGCAAAGTAACAAGTTAGCAACCATTGGAAGAGGCACGGGACAATGTGAAAGGTCACAACCTTGGGAACAATTGTGCATATTGAATAAGACATGACTCTTCATTACATTTGAAGAGGTATACGAGGCAAATCGGTATTGGCATCAAAGGGGGCACAAAATGAGTGTGGGAAATCAAGCGATCATTTTGGAGAAGAACATCATCGGCTTCCAGCAATTACAGCAATCCATAAAGAAAATAATATCCAAATCAGACATGTGTGGGCAGCAAATACACAATCAAGATTAGACCTCTAAATGATCCATTTCAGATTTGTTATACCAAGCATCTAATAGTCTTAACAATGAATCTTGTGGTTTTCAATCAAGGCTCATCTGGTTTGAAAGAGATGTTTTACTTGTTAACGATAAACCCTAACACTAATTCATCACTTACTCTATTGAAATTGTGATTCTAGGGCAAATTCTAAGGTAATCCCAATAGGGGACATTATGCCCACACAAAACGTAGAGCAGAATCTTACTATTGCTGCCTATTTTGGTGTTTAGCATCATGTTTATAGGGTCCCATAAGTAGGGCAAAATCTATTTCTGATTGCAAGTATTAGGGAGACAATAGATTCGAAAGTTGTACTTGCATTGTCGCACCCTTGTTGATAGTCATGCTTTTTATCCCTTTGAAATTTCGGTAAGACTCCCGTATGCCGAATTAACCAATCAAAAAAAATATTATTATTATAAAAATTTAAATAACAATTTTTAAAATTGTATTAGTTTTATTCTTTTATAATTAAGAAAATATCAAATAAAGAAACACAAGGTACTTGCATGATACACAAGGAACCTAAGGCTTGGGCACTGCACCTAAAGCTTAGGCTGCACCAATTCAATTGGGCTGAAGACCCTTGCCTTGTAAGGGGTGTGGGGTGTGGCTTGGCCACCCACAACAACTTCTATTTTTTTACCATTAAAACTTGTTTTTTTTAATTAAAAACTATGCTGTACCTTTTATACATCAGCCTACGTGGCCTGATCCGCCACTTTTAGTTGTCTTGTTGACAATTCCTCCAAACTCTAGTGGCCCTCAACTAAACGTAGCAATGTTCTAAACAAATTGACAAAGCTTCTATCTTCAGAACCTCTAAATTTGGTGACAATTTTGCTAAATTCAATGAAAGTGTAATTTCCACTTCCTAATTTGCCCTAGAATCACAATTGCAACAAATTAGGGTTAGGGTTACATCTTACCTAATAAATATCCCTTTAACAATGCGATCTTGGATTTGAATCCTGCAATCATAACATAAACAACATATACATACATACATATATATATATATCAAGCATATTAAGGTTTGGCGGAAGAGACATGATGAGTCCGCCTAAAGCCATTTCTACACTAAGCCCAAGAGTGGATGTCTACCACAGCCCTCTTGCTTGCTTAGCGGCTTGTACCTACTTTCCCCATCAATGTCTCATCTCCCTACAGACAAGTGCCATCTTGCGGAGTTGGGCAGAGGTCATAAGTGGGTTCCTGGGCTTTTCTACGTAAGTGCTCTTTGGTCCTAGGAGCCAATCATGGTCAACTCTAGGATGGCCTACTTACTTAGCCCTCTCAAACCCCTTTTGCTTACACCTCAGGCCCTTTCCTCTGAGATGGATTTCAAACAAGTATGCATCTCATATATTCTCTCATATAAACATATACTTAAGCATTCTCTATTATGCAATGATCCACATGTATACACATATTTATCTAATTATTATGATTAACAAGGATATAAATGCAATAGATATACCACAGAATATTAATTTTGACAACAATAATCTGAGATACTTAGAGATCTGCTATAATCCAAATTCTGGAACTGGTATTTGCTTCTGCTTTGATTGCTGCTCTCAATTTCATGGAATTAATTCTTCTTGTTATTCGATTTGATTGTGTTTGTGCTGATCAATGATGTATCTATCGCCTGAATCTGTAATGCCTTTCAGATTTTCTTTAAAGCCCCCGTCTTCCAACAACGCCCCTCCTTAAGTATCCTTCTTTTGTTGCTGAAGAATTGTACCTCTTTAGGCGATCACCCTTCCCTCAAGAGTGGTGTCCCTCACACTCCTTAACTAATCTAAAGATCTATTTGATCGCCGCCTGTGACTAAATTATTAAGTGTTATTTACTTTATTAAATCCTTCCCTACAGTCATGCCATTTTAACAAAGACCTGCGGCTAGTATAATTGCACTTCCTTAATACGTCAATAAAATATACTCCTAACCATTATCATTGATATGTATTTATGTATCAATGTTACGTTAGGTAGCTGATGAATTCCTTCGGGTGTCACAATCAAAATTGAAATTACTACAGCATTAATAATAATGAGGTCGCTACCTTAGTGGATAATAAGATAACAATTATAAGGCCTCAATTGCTGTGTATCTATCATTCATAGGGCCAGATTGATGTTGGGGTTCGATTAAGAGTTTCAGAAAATTGTGAAGCCTTGAAAAAAAACAATTTTCTATTATTTGATATTGTGCGAGTATGGTTATCATGGTGGGGACATGACAAAGTATTTTTCAATGCATTTTTTTGATTTGGCATACAATGTTGCTCTCTTTACACTGGTGTGATTATTTTTTGCTCAAGTGAGCTTGCTTTTCCATAAAAATAGTTTATCATCAGATCTGATAGGTGGTCACAGTTTCTTGAACTTCATACATCTATAACTTTCACATAAGACCTCGGATTGAGATGATTCTAGTTTTGAAAGTGGATATACTTTTGAGCAATATAAACCAGTGCTATTTGGAGGTTCTCATTTTGAGATCATATTGTACTTTCAATATTTGAGTCCTTTTTTGACATTGTAGAGTTCTGGAAAACAACTTCAATATTGTAAGCACACTTCATATAAAGTGTCAAATTAATTTTTGTTGTGGCGGATTCTTGATTGAGTGAAAAGGGGGGTTCTCTTGGTGTTCTTTTTTTATCAATTTGTTGAATATGGTGTTGTCATTGATGAAAACATGGTCTTACTCCTACAATAACATGTTGATGTTAGGACCGAGCTGACTACATGTTTTACATTGGTTGATTGAAAGAATTTATCCTTGGCCGACTTGTGAACTTTGAAATTAGAACCTAGGCTAAAATAAATATATAAATAATATTGGAATGCATATATAATGCCGATCAGTTCCATTCCAATGTGTAGTTGTTGTCAAGAGTGTGAGAGCTAAGATGCATATCTTATATACACTATAAGAATGTTTTGAATTAGATCAGTTCAGACAAATGATGAAGATTAAGTTTAAAAGGTTTGCATGACATATGTTTTGTATTTCCTTCATCTAATTTGTATTTGAGATTGGTGCCTAATAATCTGAGTTGGTGCTCAGCTCTTTGGATTAGAGGATTGGTGTCTCCTGTAGGTTGGTGCAAGAAAATCAGTTTGGGGATTGGTGTCTCTATCTTATAACTTGAAACTCATGTGAATTGGCACCTACAAACTCATTGTAAATTATTTATTATTCTGTGAGGTTGGATTTGTGCAGTAAATCCAAGCAGCTTTTCTCAACATGGTTTTTCCCTTCTAGGTTTCCACATAAATCTGGTCTTCTCTTGTGTTGATGTGTGAATATGCTTATCTCTTGATATTTGTTTTGATGATAATGTGAGATGCAATAATGGTATTAATGTTGCTCTAAGTTTTGAAGTTGAAATTTGTATATACTGAAATTCAATGAAAGTATTTTTCAATGCAATTTTTTGATTTCGCGTACAATGTTGCGCTCTTCGCAATGGTGTGATTATTTTTTGCTCAAGTGAACCTGCTATTCCAAAAAAATAGTTTTCTCATCAGATCTGATAAGCAGTCACAGTTTCTTGAACTTCAAACGGCTTCAAGGATTTGAATTTGAATACAATATAAACAAATATATGGGGGTCTCAAGTATCAAATTATAATAGTTCTAATAAGTTGGTCCACATATAAAGGTGGTGTTAGTGACCTGACTTAAAAACAAAATGTTTATTAGAGGACTTTATGCAATAGTGGACCCAAACAATATAGAGATGAAAATACATGGATGTCAATTGAATTATTTACAAAAGTTGTTCCAAGAAAATTAAATAGTTAAGGTCTTCTATAGTTATCTTGATATTTTCTTTTACAGCTCTTTAAATTATGTTTAATAAACCCACTTGATATTGTCCCCTCCTCATCCTGATGATGGATCACCAAGTGTGGTCCAAAATATTGGTACAAAAAACTCCTATACAGTTATAATCCAGAAGCTTTCAAATTCATTAGAATACACTGTGGAAATATTATCTCATTGATTGTAACTTGTGGGGTAGAAATGATGACAGATCTTGCTCAAGTCCAATGGCTGCTATACAAATATAGAAATTACAAAAGCAGCGTTCCATGGCATATTGGGTATGCAAGGTACCATATAAAAATATTAAAGCATCCTTCTTCAAAACAAGAATTGAAATCTCCAAATTATCTTTACCTTTGAAGTAACTCAAATGCATTGCTTAGATCCTTCAAGGCTGATTTCCCTTCTCCATTCCTGCTTTCTTCATTTCTAAAAATCTTGAGACTCGGAACTTTGGATGTGATATATTGCCCCAGGTTCACATGATTCACAACTTGGCCTGCCACATTAACACACATATAATAGGCAAAGAAAAGAAAAAAAGTCAACAAAAGCCAAGCATCTTCCAAGAATATTTCTTCTGCATGTCAACAAATTATTCATAACAGGTTAAAGTAGATAATTATGTCCATGACGCACTGAAACAATCTTATTTTTTACTTACGCCCAGGAAGATCTTGAATAGATCTAACAACAACATCAACAATCTTCTCTTTTGGGGTACTTGAAAGCTCAAAACAGTCATCGGCAATTAATATACGCCTTGGTCGTCTTAAGTCAACCATTGGTAACTGTAGTAGGACATGACCAACACGACGAAGAACATTTGCATCCCTTGCAAACCACCCTGACCAGTATCACCTTGGCACGTCAATCGTTTAGTAAACTGAAACCAATTATCCAAACAGAAACAAGTGAAATGGAAAACATTAAGTATAAAGTGTATAACTTTCATTTTGTGGCTGTGTTTATCATCATTAAGAGCATCTGCCATACTGTTCAATTTTAACCAACATTGGACCAGTTATTGTTACAACATTGATGGCACTGCTGCAAATTCCACACTTTCTTTTTTGTGATTGAACTAGGATGCAGACACAACAGGATTTTATCACCTTCCATGTATCCTACAGTCAAGTCTACTCAATTTGATCACTTAACCGATTAAACATGAAACATACAAAAAATATATATATAACAAATCTGTTCACACACATCTAACACGTTTGCAAATCCTTTTCAAAAATGAAGTATTTTAGAAAAAAATGAACAATATTGTCTAACAAAGGAACATCTAGAAGACGCCACTTTTTCACAGCTTGGATATAACCAATGTTCTTTACCTCAAAGACCACGCTAAATAGCATCTAGCTGAGTAAATAATAGAGATCTAAAAATATTGACTCGTGCCACAATCTCATTCAAATAGTGAACACATGTTTGTTTCTTGTCAATAACAATTACCAACTAATCGTGGTAATGAAACCACTTGAAATGAACCGGGCTTCCTTGTAGATATTTCATACACTTTGTATCATAAACATATATTTTTTTATGCTTTCCAGACAAAACTTATATCAGCTCAAATTCTCACATTTGTGTTTTGGGATTGGTTAAGCAAATTTACTCGAAGAGTTAGTCCAATTATACAGTGCTTACAATGCTTCCTTTTGAAGTTCAACAAGGCCTTCAACAACTTGGTAGGCTAAATCTGGCCTTAAATGTTTTAATCCAAGGCAACCACAAAGCACCAAGTCTAACATAGCTATTTTAACCATTCCTAAAATTCAAACAAGGATCTGCTATAGAAAGACCTAACAGTTCCTAGCATGCAGATTCCTATCACGGAACTTCCAAGGGTTCTTATCAAGAAAGGGTCCTCACTGAGCTGGAATTCAAATAATATAAACATAAACTTTCTTGCTGAATATGGAACAGTGATCAAACTTTGCATTCTAAGATTCAAGGGTTCAAATTAATCCCATCCGGAACAAAAGACAAGAAGGTAGAGAATCATGTGAAATTGCTTATTATTTTACAACAAATCTGGTTAATAATTTACCTCTATCACTTTGTTTATCTATTTGAAATAGTTTAAGCTCCAAATAGCAAGTTGCAAATAATAGAAAGGCTAACCGAAATAGAACACTTTAGATGAAATAGTTTAAGCTACCACAACCCTTCCCTTTGCTATCACTATATCTATATGTATGAAAAAGTTTAATCTCCAAATGGCAAGTTGCACATGCATAGGGTTGTACATCAATTTTTATTTAATATCAACTGTATCCCTAATCTCAATATAGCCTGCGTCCATGTTATTCAGTGCTTTTTGAATGATTTCCTTAAAACGACCCAGGCTTTCATAAAGTATACTGAGACAGGGGATGTCACCATCAAATATGCAAAGCAACTCAACAACTACTCTGCACAGTGCACATCCATGGGGTTGTGCAACAAATTTCATCTAATATCAATTGCATCTCTAATCTCAATATAGTCTGCTTCGACATTATTGAATGTTTTTTGAATGGTTTCCTTAAAATGATCCATGCTTTCATAAAGCATACTAAGACAAGGGATGCCATCATCAAATTTGCAAAGCGCTTCAACAACTAATCAGTACAGTACACATTTAAAACATTTATTGCATTTTGTAAGAATTGCATAGAATAACCTGCTCGATGTTCTTTCATTTAGCACCTTTAAGAAGAAGAATTTGCCCAATCAGTGGAACAAATAGTAAACATTAAAGTTGTTTTTCTCTTCAACCATGCCTTTCAAAGTGATATAAAATGGGGTAAACATTATTCAACATGACCTCAACAACTCATTACATGAATGCTGCTTATAGCTACTCAATGTGGGGTGGTTATTGCTTATAAATTTGCATTCTCTATGAATTGCTTCATGCACCCTTGGGAATTTGGCCAATCCATAAAAGCCCAAATCCGGACAATGGGTTGAACATAGGGTCCAATAGATTTGTGGGTACCTCTCTATAAACAGCTTCCCAACTCCCACACGATTTGCAGCACTATTAATAAACAATTGAACCACAATGTGTATCCCCTTTCAAGAATGACTTCCTCTAATATCATAAAAATATACTAACAGATTTTCTTGTTGTTCATTGTGTCAATCACCTTCAAGAACATTAGCATTAATCAAAAAATCTGACCATCCATCAATAAATATGATGCATCCTGTTACACTCAAAAGAATTGTCTTTTTAAAAATGTGGACTCCTGTCTATATTGAATGTAATGGTACTTGAATAATACATATCATTTAATGCATCATCCACATGTTGTTTCTCTTTCAGTTTCTATAAGTTGTTCGATGTTCCACATCATGTTGGCCCACCTATTCTGGCCTTGGGCATATTGGAAGAGAAAAACACAAAATATTCCCTGAGTCTAGACATCTCCCCTTTGATAACCTATTTCTTCTGTATAGATTTCATCTTTCATACAATCAAAGAAGCTTTATCTTTCACTGGAGCAGTTCTGATCTCTAAAATCACGACATTGCATGCAATAACACCGCCTCCACAACCACCTAAAACTGTTAGGTAGGTGGCCCACTACCCTTATTAAATTCCCAATAAACGGAGAACTGCACAAGCAACATTTCACATTATTATCAATATGTTTCCATCCTACAGCATTTAATTTTAGGGTGTCGTGGAGTTACAATCTGCATATTTTAGAAGACAAATAATAACATTGAATATTTACAATGATAGATTTAAAATATTAACGATCACATCAATAAACATGACACGTGACAATTTTTTTTTAATTACATTCAGAATACTAACAAACAACAATCACACCATTCAAATTTCCAATCACTTAGAAGAAATAGCGTTTTCATACATTACAATTAGAATTTAAGAAATGTTGATTTTTAATAGTTTTTATTATGACTTCAAATACAAATATATTGATAGCATGTATTAATATTTTTTCAAATAACATTATTTATACTTCAAAATTACAAACTTTACTAATAATCTATAAGTCAAAATTTAACATTTTGAATATACTGACTTTTAAAATATTAAAAATTTAAATATAATTATATTTTATTCAATAATATTGAAATTTAAAAATATTATATCAAATTGTAAAATATTAAAATTTATATGTAATTAAAATTAAAATCTAAACCATTAAGGGCACAATGCAATGCCTAAAATGTGGTAGTGTTATTGTAGCCACCAAGCCTCAAATCTTCATTGGATCGTAAAGCCCACAACCCTCATGCCTTTGTTGGGTTGTTGTGCTTGGAGATTGACTATTAACATTAACGTGGAGGACAAAATCCCTTGTATGTAGCATCAAACAGGTTGTGCCACACTAAAACTTCATGAGACTAACCAATAAAAAAACAATTAATCTAAATATTATAAATATATTAAATTTAAAGACACTAAAATATTTCCTTGTTAATGTAGCAATCAATAATCAAATCAAGCTTTCAGTTGCTTTCTAGAATCCTCCTACTAAAGATTTCTTAAATCTGAATTTTGATGGTGTAGCTAAAGAAAACCCAAAGTTGGTTGGACAAGTCTTGTGATTCGCTCTAGAGTTCTTTCCTTTGAAGTCGTTCTTTCTTTCACGGAACCAAATCAACAATAAAGTGAATGTGAATGTTTCCTAAAGAGAATTAAATTGGCTTCTTCCTCATGGCACAAAAGAATGATTGTTAAAGGGGATTTTCGAGTGATCATCTCCTACTTGTCTAAGGGATCTATGAAAGATTGGAATCTTAATAGCATCCTTTCAATAATATTATTTTGTAAGAGGTTTTGGAGAAATCATTTTTATTTACGGTTATAAGGAATGTAACCATGTGGTTGATTTTTTGGCAAACACTTAAAAGAGTACAACTATCCTTCTCTACAAAGGTCAACGATCTTCTAGACGAATGGGAGAATCTCTCATCTCTTCTCCAAGTAGATCCTCTCCCTCTTGTTCAAGCTTGTTCTTGCCCTAACTATTCACCCATTTATTGTTCATGGAACAATAAAGGTATTATTAGCCTTAACTGAATACATGTACTTCAATAGCCATATTATGTGTGTTATGCTTGATTTTTATGTTGCACCCAAACCATGTTTTTCATCTTGTGTCTTGTTTCAAGCAATGATCTTACAGCTTCTCCTTGATACGTCATATTTGAGTCCTTGATCCAAATGGTTGTCAATGGTGTTGTTGTTTATAGCTAACACCTTTGCATAAGGAAATAAGTTATACAATGCATCAAGTAAGCTAAAGATAGAACTTTGGCAATAAGGGGATAATAACAACATTCCAAGGTGGAGAAATTGTCATTATGGTTTCCGAAATATGGCTTGACAAAGAATAAAAACTTTTCATACTTACAAGATAGGAAACGATGCATAAGTGATGTGGTGCATGCCTAGGAGGAAGAACAATGAATTTCAATGACAAAATCAATGAAAAACATCTCTTGGATGCCAATATGCATGTCTGTGCAAAGAAATGCCACATTAAGAGAATTTCAAGTAGAATAATAGCTTTACAAATCAAAATGAGTGCTTTTGAGCGTGAAAACCATTCCAATATGTCAAAAGGCACACTTAAGGACTATAGCAAGTCAACTTCAAATTAGAAGAACATGACACTTAATGAAATTTCAAACATGAAAATGTGCTTGAGTGAAAAAGTCAACTTCAAATCAGAACAAAAAGGGAGTTAAAACAGAAAAAGTGCAATGTCAATGACATATTAGAACATGAAATCAGTTCAATAACTCAAAATTGCACTTTTTCAATTAAGTAGCAAACATATCAAATTAGAAGGAAACAATGCCATCCTTATCACCTTGTTAATAATCAATTATGGTAGAGTTTGGAAAGATACAATAGGGTGTCCTGCATGTCCATCCCCTCTAAGTCCAAGAGTAGTGGACTCTGTCTTACACCCCCTTGGCCTCATGGGACCATCGGTCAACTACCATGAGGTGGTCTACCTAGAGGAGGACCTCATCACTATTCTCCCTCCTTCTACTTCCTTAGATTACTATCATGGCAGTTTGCTCAATAAATTCATCATGGATTACCTATACATTTCATTGTTGTGTAATTTTAAGAAAAGTTTTCTCTCTTCCTCCCCTACTCATTGCTGTTGGAGCTAATTAGATTTTGTAGATCTTGGGGTGTATGGGCTTATGATCACTAAATTTGTTCTTCCACAAATCTCCATTTGTTTACTGTCTCGTCCTCTTTCGGTTGAAGAGATTTAAGACTTCCTTCATCGTATCTTATTTTCTTGCAAGGGTTTTGCCCTTCCTCCCTATTCGTTCCTTTATTGGATATAACTTCAATATAATAGGCTTCACCTTTTCTCTCACACTTATGTCCTGGCTCCCAATTTTCTTTGCATTTGTAGTACAAGTTTTTATTCTTATGATTGCTTCAGCTGCAAGCATGCCCCTCCTCCCAGGGGTCTTTACACTTGTAACACAACTTTTCCTCTTGATGTCCTTTAGTATAAACATGCCCATGCTTTTCCATGGATCTTTACATTTGAAGCATAGACTTTTCTTTCTAAGTTCTCCTCAAGTACCTTGAGAAAGAAATATTCCCTCATGCCCGTCCTCTTTATGAGAATACTTAGGTGCAAGGTTTTTGGATTTTTCTTTTAATGGAGTGTCAAATTTTAGGGCCTTTGAATGGCTTCTTCCAAGTTTATCGGTTCCATGGCACTTACTATGCTTCTAATTGATTCCTTTAATCCTTCCACAAAGAGGTGAGTCTCTCTTGAAATATTTTTGATACCATGATGGTGGTGGCAAACTCCTCTATTGTCTCTTGTTTAAGTTGAGTTAATTCTTTGAAATACCACTGTGGATGCTTTTGGTCAGATCTTTTGATGAGCTTTTGTGTAAATTCATTATAAGTGGTTATGTATTGATGACCTTGGGTGATAAGACCATGGTGCCACCATTCGTGGGCAGTTCCTGTCAAGTGCAACACTGCAAATTTAATTGCATTTTCCTCTATCATGGGACTTAGTGATAGGTAAGTGTCTAGCTTTTGGACCCATGAACGTGCTGAAAATTTTCCGGATCCATCAAAGCTAGGGAGAGTTATTTTACTTATTCTTTCTTTAAGATCCTTGTCAGATTGTCTTTCTCTTTTCACATTGGGGATGGCCTTCATTTTGCAATCACAATAATCTCTAAAAGACATGTTTCCCTTTAATTCAGGGTCAAGTCTAGAATATGCTTCTAGGATTTCATCCATATTATCCACAGGTCGGGTGTTTGCTTCTTCTCCCTCTTCCCCCTGGTCCTCTCTAGGTCAGAAAGAGGGTCTTGTTGGCCTAGGGTTGGATCTTCTTGGGGAGATGTTATCATTATGATTCTCAGAATGGTTGGAATGTATGTCCCTCCCCTTGACTTGGTTGGATCTAGAATGGTTATTACTTATGTTTTGCATGGTTTGGAGGAAGCATTGGTTGGTTTTCTCATCTTGTTCTAGGACGGCTTGGGTGGTTTTGGCGGCTTTCTCTATGAAGGCCCTTATCTCATTGCTCAATTGTTCACTCATGTCGTTTCCCCTTCTTTTATAGGTTTGCATTTACTATATTTCACAGGATGGTAGGAAAGATGCTCTGATACCACTTGTAATGTCCCTTGTTGTACTAACTTAAGTTCGCCTTAATTTTAATGATTAAGTGTCTAATATTGCAAATGAATTAAGTGATCTCTAAAGAATTGTATGGCTTGGTAAAGGAATCGGGAAATTCAATCAGTATTACTGCCAAATGATCTTATGATGACAAGATCTGATTTTATTATAGATTCTGCAATTCTGCTCCAAGTAAGAAATCTGATATGTATATCGAACTAAGAAATGAAGGAAGATTGTCTGATATAACTACAAAACAATGCTTCTTTAATGCAAATACCATAGAGTGGTTGGAAATGTATATTTATAAATGAACGAATGTATGCGGTATAAAGATAGTCGCTATCTCAGTTTAATATCAATGTAATCACAAGAGTATTCGCATATGAGAGACAAATGTTAGTCTGACCTCGAGTGTGATTAGAATCCTTTGTTTTGCGGGAATGTTCAATGCCCCTTCTTCTTTCTGTTCCTTCATGCATTTATATCTTTATTTTTTTATTTGAAGGGAGACATCCGCTTGGAATGAAGACAATCCCTTTCCAAAAGACACAACTCTTCTTAAATATGGATCGCTGTCCTCCCTTTGTAATGCTCAATCGCTGCCTCATTAATAGCTGGCTTTGTAATAGTTAATCAATGTGTATTAATTTATTTTACATAGTCGCTACCTTAGGAGTCTTATAATATTTATGTATTAAGAATTTAAGACGTAATAATTGCTTTCCCTTCGATCATCAACAAATGCATCACCAACTCTACGATTTGCTTTTATTCTGGCCTTAGTCGATATTAACAGATTAATATGAAATTAAAAGCATTCAAGGGAAAGATTCATGTGCCACCTTAGCAGAAATAAACCTCCATATATTTGATACATCCAAATATTTAATGATTCCGCAATTTGACCATAGTCCAAGGCAAGCATGAAGCGACAGCTCCTCCTTTGCCCATGATTATATTAAAGTTTATGATCTGTAATGTCTGTATCAAAACGTCCTTTATGAAGTCCTTAATTTATACATTAACCTTTAGAATTTTTATATTATTATATATCTTTTGATATAATTCAGATGGCCGATAATATTTGTCACATGCACTATTTTCTTCCTACGTTGCATATGCTTTTGATGTTTGTAATGAGTCGCTGCATTGTCTAGGCATTAACCACATAAGCTACTTGGTCATAGTATCTTAGGAAATGCTGTTCCATCATTGCTGTCCCTGAATCGTGGATTAATTACTGTTTCCTAAGTCACCATTGTATTTGTTCTTGTCTTCATCTGTAATCGGTTTGAGCATAATTACTTCACTGTTTGACTTCTGATCATTGAAATCGAAGAAGACATATGAATTTGTTGTCTTCCTTATTATCCCATGTCTGATACTAGTCATCTTTTCTTCAAAGCTAATTGTCCACGTAGGTGGCCCTAAATATCATCTCTTAATTGCACCAACGAAATCTTCCTTTGTATTAGAATTTGGATGGCAACATCACATATAATTTCTTATTAGAAATCTATTTGAATATTTCTAATTTTAGTTTATGTATTTAAAGACAACTTTGTATTGAGTTTGCATGATATGGAAGCAAACTATTCATAGCTTAAGAGCACAATTGTTTTTAATTTATTTACCATGCAAAGTCAATGTAAGAACTAAATAAGTTTTTTTAGCACTTAGATTAATAGAATGGTAATTTTTATGCCTAATTGCAATTGACATTGTTGTTCCAACTCACTTATATGTTATTATGATATTGTGATTCAGTGACTTGAAAATTGTTTGATCATTATTGCAGTCTTTATATTGCAATAGCTATTAAGCTGGACTTTCATAGCTTTGCATACAAATCTTTGTATTCAATTCATTACACCTTGTGTGTTTATTCCAATTCAGTCAGTCTATTGTACTCAAACTCTTAATCTCTACTTTTTTCTAGAAAGTGTGAGTGCATATTAGCCATTTTGGTTGTTTGCTTTAAGATAAATGACTTAATAATCTCCCATTTTGTGTAAAAGCATTGAAAAGCCTTGTGCCCCCACCCGAAACCAAAAGCATGGGCATCTATTTTAAGTTTGTTTGTACTTTTATAAGAGAGCTTCCCCTTCTAATTCAAGAAAAGGTTTACCTTACTCACTGCTCCATTTTGTGTTGTCCTAGTAGAGGTGAATCAAAACACATTCATGTTACAAAAATCTTTCGAATAAAAACTATATTGTTTGAGTGAAGGAATTATTTTTCTTTTTGTGAATTCAAAGATGGAGTTCATGAAGAAGGTGCCAAACTTGCCCCTACGCCAACAACAGAGGTGAGGGAGTTACAAAGAAAAATTCAAACCATCTCAAACGAGAAAACCAAAGTTTGCCATATTTTATCAAGATATATTGCAATATATTGACACTTGCATGTTATCTTCTGAGATGGAACCTTGGAAGAATCTAGTCTCTTCAACCTTCGTAAATAATCTAGATAAGGCATTATTAATGCTAAGAAAAGGACATTACTTGAGCCTAGGGCCTAGGTGGGTTTGAGAGATGATTTGCCAGCAAATCAAGTCCCCTCAATATGAGTAGTTAATGGAGCCTTTTTTTCTTGTTGATTGTCCATGTATAGCTTCTTTTTGTTAGGGATGAGTATTTCAATCTTCTATGTGACAATTTTTTGTTCTTTGTGGGAATGCCCCCCTAGATATCAATGTTTTGTCCTATAATGCCAAGTTTTTGCATACATGGTATTAGCTGAGTTTCTTCACTTTCTTTTATCTCCAAGTTTTACAAATTCTTCAAATTGAATCTCAAAGAAGCAATGAACAATTTCATCATGGAAAGGCAATCAATATATACAAGAGACTAATCAGTTTGAAAGAGGAAACTGGTTAACCACCTAACCAGCTACTTTACGTTAATATATTGTGTGATTATTATTATTAACATATTTATAAGATGATGTACTATTACACTGATATAATATTATTACATTCAACCACCCCCCTTTATTACATCATTTTCTCGAGAGAACAAATCAAAAAGTATGAGAAGCTTTGAACTTCATTGCTGCAAGATATTTAGTTAAGGTGTCAACATGTTACTCTTGAATGGAACAATATAGCAGTTGAATATTTTGTTGTTGGACATGTTTGCAGATGTAGCGGCACTAAGCCTCGATGTGTAGTGTATCCATGAAAAATGCTATTGTAAACAAGAACTAGCACACACTGATTATCGCAGAACAGAACTGTAGGATGTGTCTCAAGAACACCAAGCTTGTCAGAAAGTAAAATAAAATTCACAAACAGTTTCACTCAATAACATCAAAATGGATTGCTTTCTGCTCCCCCATGATATTAAACAAAATCTGAAAAAGATAATAAAAACTGAAATAGACATCCTATCATCCAAGAAACCTACATGGTCCATATCCATGTATCATGGCCCCCAATGAAATTAAACCAAACCACAAAAAGAAAAAGAAAAAAACTAAGTAGACTTCCTATTATTCAAGGAACCCACATAGTCTACATCCATGTATGCTTGCAAAGAAAAATATTCAATCTATTTGTATACCAAGCCATACTCCATTGTGCCATCAATGTATCTTAATACACGTCTTGTTGCTTTCTAATCTGAAACCTTTGCTTCCTACATAAACCTCAAAAGAAGACGAGACTCCCAATCAATTGACGATAAATAGTAAAAACTTAGCTAATATATGGCTTAGTGTAAGTGAAGTAAATGAGACTCCAAATAAATTGACGATAAATAGTAGAATTCACTTGAGGTGATAGATCGTAGAAAGTTGCAATTTTGCCTCCTAAGTATTTCATCTAAAGATAAAAAAAATCTAATTTTTTGTTTACCTCATTTCAAGTCCAAGACACAATGCAAGAGCTCAAGATTTGTCATGTTGAACAATCATTTGACATAAATCTTTGTAGCTGCAATTGTCTATTAAGAACTCCTCCGAATGACATAATAATCAACATATAAAATTAAAATCACAATCTCCATCACTTGCTATTTGAGGTAGAGATAGGGATCAAATGAATTCCTAGTGAACCCATGCTGAAAGATATGTGCATAGATCTTGATATACCAAGATCAACAATCCTACATTAGACCATAGAAGGATTTCATAATTTACACACTTTTTGTTGTTTTTCAGGTGCAATATACACCTCAAGTTAAGTCATTAAGACTTTTTTCAGATCTCCATTGTAATGATTTCTTTCAAGATTTGTCATGTCACACAATCATTTGACATCAATCTTTGTTGCTGCAATCATCTATGAAGAATTCCTTGTGATGACAAGATCATCAACATATACAATTAAAATCACAATTTTTATCCCTTGCTATTTGAAGGAGGAGATTGGAATCATATGAATTCCCAGTGAATCCATTTTGAAAGAGATGTGCATGGATCTTGATATGCAAGGCTCAACAATCCTAAATTAGACCATAGAGGAATTTCACAACTCTACACAATTTTTGTTGTTTTTTAGGTGCAATATACACCTCAACTGGAGTCATACAGACCTCTTTGAGATCTCTATTGAAAAAAAAAACTATTCACATCCATTTAATGAGTTTGCCAACAAAATTGTGCTACCATTGCCAAAACCATTTGGATCCTTCTCTTTCAGCATAGCCCTTAGCCACCAGGCAAACTTTGATCTTACCAAGGCTAATATCAGCCTTGTATTTGATTGTGAAGCCTCATTTGCATCCAATAGCTTTCTTCCTTGAAAGATCAACAAGTTTCCAATTGGTGTTCCTCAATAATGCCTGATATTTTGCATTTATGGCATCTTTCCAAGGTGGTAACTCAAGAGCTTGCTTCACCATTTCTCATTTGGAATTTTAAATAGCTATGCACATAACAGCCAAGTTTACTTCTTCTTGAGACTTGCTTCCCATCTTTAGCCCAAATGCAAATTTATCTATAACTACATCAATCTTTGCTCATCCATTGTGGTAAAATACCACATAGAGCCTCTTTGGTGCACAAGGGATAAGAACCAAGGTAGAGATAGAGGTGGAAATTAATCCATTGGAAATAAAGTCTCTTCTTCATGTGTCTGAATAGATCAGTGTGTATCAAATCCAAGGGACCATAGCCTCGTGTTACTACAACAAGAAAAGGAGCCCATTGTTGCTTCTCAACAACACAATCAAAGTAAGGAAATTATATTTTCTTCATGAAGGGAAGTCCTTACACAATGCGCTTTTACTCAATGCAAAAAGGTAGCCCAAATTGAGATTACTAATCTTCGATACCAAAAAATAGTTAACAAATTGGTTTTTTACTATAAGGGCCTTGTCTTGATGAGTGACATCAACCAATTAACATATTTTTTTCAACACCTAAGGCACAAGCAACAACTTTCCAATTCCAACTCGTCTCAAATGAGACAAATTTTCTCATGATTATGTCAATCAAACTCAACCTTGAAGTTGTGCTCTAGCAATTGACTTATTGATAAGGGGAAGATATAGAACCTTTGTAAGTAAACAGTTATGAGTGTTGGGTAGGAAAGAAATATCTCTAATACCCTACACATCATATAGGATGTATTATACTCGAGAAAAATGTGCCCATATGAAGTTGATGGGGTGCGATTGTAGAACCACTCTTACTATCGTGTCATATGTCTAGATGCACCAAAATCAACATGCCAAATAGGATTTTCAAAAGTGGATGACTAAGTCTCTACACCATATAAAAAAATGTTCTTCACTAGAATCACATGTGGAATCAACATTCCCATGTTGCTTGTTGTGCCTCTTCTTGTTAAACCAAATTCACCAACTTGTCAAAAGATGGCTTTCTATGAACTGCATTAAGACGTGATAAACACACTAAAACTAGCAGGCAATGCTCACAAGACAATGGGTACAAGAGAGTCATCTAACACAATTTCCCCCCATGCTTGCAATGATGACTTGATCTCCACAACTTTTCTAAAACAGTGCTCCAACTTTTCACCATTTTACATTTGCAAGCAATGAAGTTGACACTGTAATGGAGAATTTGATTCTAAGTTTTGTATTCATCCATTATCTTCAACCAAATTCAAGCTTAGAAAGCATTATTTTTTAACCATTAGATTTTCTAGAATGTGGGGGTCCTCCTCTCCAAAAATAAAATGCTCGCCCTTATATCTTTCAAACAATTTATAGGGTCAATGCCACAAACGTCGTTGTTGTCACTTTTTTAGGCATTGGATGCAATAATTCAACACGATGCCATTACCCATAAATCAGAATAAAAATCACCATTTACATCAAATGTTGCAATTGTTGTTACAAAACATAAAAAAGTCATGGTTTATATTTATTTTGAATATTTTGCTCCAAAAAGATTGATATTCTAAGTGCAATAAATCAAATTAATATAGTTTACTTTATTTAAATCATATTAATATGCACTTTTTCATTAACAACTTTAGGATGAAAAGAAGTAAAATGTTAGATATTTTAGATTACCTTTATATTGGGTTACCTTTTCCAGTTGTTTTTTCGCAACAAATACTTTCTTATGCTTGTAAATGATACCTATTTTACTAATATATGTTCAAGCTTTTGCCTTCTATATAAAAAAAATATTATTATTCTCAACATAATGCAATGCTTCCTTGTTCAACATTATATCTGCATTGCAACTTAACGAAAGTGGGAAAAAATATAAATAATGCACCTTATTCATGCCTAGGCCTCTCCTCATGCCAAAAGATGTTGTTTTAACATTCTATGACATGTTTTTTCTCTGTATGCAACAGTAGCAATGTCAAAATCATAGAGGCTTCATGCACAACAAAGCAAATCTTGGTAATGAATCCCATGTGGTCCTTTTCTCATGACAAAAATTTGCCTAGAATTCAAAGTATTCCTTATTGTGGACACTTTTTCACAATTTTGAACTCACAATTCATAATTCTTCTTCCATAATTATAGGTTTGAATTTCCTATTGTGACAATGCTAGAAATCCATATAATATTCCCTCACATGTTGTTTTCATGTACTTTCTTCTAGTGTCTAAATAGCCTTCTTTCAACCTCATTGTAATCAATGCTCTCGTACTCAGCAGCAAGGATTTTGGATGCTTTTCTACGTCATTTCTTCCACACACAGTCACATGTACTTCTCTCTTCTTCAAAACAACACAAGAGCAAGATTGATGTGCTCTTATACCATATTGAATGTTAGAGAAGCAAAGAGCAATTTCATTATGGAGAGGCAATCAATATATACAAGAGAATAATTGGTTTGAAAGAGGAAACCACAATACCATATAACCACCCAGCCCACTACTTTATGTTAATACTAATGTGTGATTATTATTATTATAGAGATATTTATTGCATTGATGTAATGTTAAAATAATATAACATTAATATATTCTAACACTTCAAATGTATTTACTTATCATTTTTCACAAACGAGGACCCCATTTGACCCTCAATTTACATATCAAAAAAAATGCAATTTTAATATTATATTAAATTTAAATCTATTTATATATTTTGATATCCTGATTAAGAGTTCTAATGGGGCCAAGAAAGGCCAAGAAGGCTGGACAGTACATACAACTTGTGGATCTAAAACAACAACAATAACATTGGCTAGAAGAACCACACCTGACAATTAACATCATACAAATTATAAAACAACATAAAACCATCACACCAAGAAGAGGAAATCAACATGACAATCTTAACTCTAGGAAAGAGAAGCAATGGGCACAAAGACTCCATTATTCAAAATTATCAATAAGGTGTATACGCTTGAAGCCTCAAGGATTTCATACTCAAGAACAATACAAAGATTACCTATATATAGGTCCAAGTCTTGACAATCTAAAGATGCATGTTTTTGGAAAGACTAATAAATACAATTTAAATCTTCAATTTCCTACCTATTGCATCAACATAGGGGATTTCCTCCATTGAAGTTTTCCAAGCTTAGAACAATCACCAAGTAAAATAAGATCATCGTTAAGAATAATACAGCTAAGAATATATCTCCTAGTAGCTTCATTAGGAGTTTGAGACTTAGTGACAGTAAAAAATTTCAATTATGGATGCCCCAATACACATAGTTCAAGTATTACTCTCAGCCTCCATCCCCCAAAATCAATTGAAAAAGTTGAAAATGGTTGCCTTAGAAATGCAAAAGCTAGTATGAAGGCAACAATCATAGACCACCATAACCTCAACTTGCCCCCAATAAGGAGAATCTCCAAACAGCATCACTTTTCATATTGCAACGTTTGAAATCTTGCAACTTGCAAACGCAAAAGAACAAAAAAAACTGAAATAAGGTGGCTTGACCACCATAAAGCAAATGCCAATTTAAGCAATTGGTCACACAATTTCACCATAATTGCATACAAAAACCGTAATGATAATAACAAGCCAAAAGAAAGCATATGTGGGAACACTGATGCACTCAAGGCTAATGACTACAAATAATGAAAATTAAGGACCATCCAATTTTTTAATGGTGGAGGGCAATCAAAAGAATGATAAACCTAATTAGTGTAAGGGAATCCTTCCTAAGCAAAAAGAAATAAGCTTCCATTCATCAAGGAGGTTACAAAATTTAGCCAAAAATGAGATTTGGTCAATGCAAGTATTACCTAAATGATCACCAACCCTATTAGAATTTCTAAGACAATGCCCAAACAAAACATTCTCTAAGTTTTAAGCTAAAAACCTCACAGCTTCTATGAAATCCACGATATCTAGCCTTATAGAGGGTTATTTCTCAACCACCAATTAACTATCATTGTCGCCATTTACTTCCATTTTTTAATTTATAGTCATCTCGAGACATTAAATTGCCATAACCTCAACTTCATTATTCAATTTGGAATAAAAGATTAGTTCAAAAAAGCCAACATCAAGTGGTTTCCAACAAACAACATTTTTCTTTGAATAATTAGCATTGCCCAATTAACATGGGATTAACCTAAATATTTCATTGTATTATAAAACAATTAAGTATATTAAAAATTAAAAACTAAATTAAATATTTTACATATATAAATTTAAATTAATCACGAGTTTAAAATATTAAATTTTGAATATATTAATTTAGCTAAAGATATTAAATTTTAAACATACTTAAAAATTAAAATATAATAAAAATATTTTAAATATGTAATTATAATTTTAACTTGACAATATAATAATCTTTAAGTATTAAAAATAATTTTAAATATATTAATTTAGCTAAAGATATTAAATTTTAAACATACTTAAAATTTAAAATATAATAAAAATATTTTAAATATGTAATTATAATTTTAACTTGACAATATGATAATCTTTAAGTAATAAAAATAATTTATAAGTTAAAGCCTAAAATTAAAACATATAAATCCTGCTAAACAAAAAATTAAAGAGAAAAAGTAGCAAAGCTTAACTCAAGTGAGCATCATTGACTCCCAACAAGACACTACACAAGAATGGGAAGCCCTTCGAGTTTGAAAGTACCACAAAACTCTATAATTGGAAGGAAATTGAAAGCCCTAAATTACATACAAGAACCATATGATAGCATGCACAACGCACTAGACAACAATCTCCACTAAAAGCAAACAAGATTAGGAGATAAGTGGGAGGGGAGGGGTGTGTTTTTGCAATCTGTTTGGATGCTTTCTAGACGGAAATGAAGATTCCTAATTCAAAATGCACTATTTCAACATAATTTATATTTTTTTTTCTTCAAAGAATCATTCGCTATCTTGTGGATAAAGTAGTAGTGAATTGAAATGAAGTTTCAGGTTTTCTCATATTTTCCAAATTTTTATAAGTTGAATAGAAATTGAGGATTGTAGTCAATCCATCCATGCAGATATCTCCAAATATTGATTTAGTTTTGCTTGTGTGCACATGTAAACAGGCTTGCAGCCATAATCTTAGGAAGTTCTATAACACAGTTGAGATGGTGTAGACTGAAATAATGCTTGTGATAGAGACTCCAATAGTGCTTTGGGACTTAAATTACAGAATCTAATAATATTATAATGGGACTTAGAGCTTCCAAAAAAATAAGATAGATATGTTCTTTTCTTATTTAATAATTGTTACAATTGTTTTAAAATTTTGGGTTATACTTTTTTAAGTCTTCAGAAAATATGTTATGTTATATATACCATATTACATATTTCTTTATTTTCAGGTTTTCTTGTGTTTTCAAAATTTTGGATTTCCAGGACAAAATCCAGCGAACTCTATGATTTGAATAGAAATCGAGGACTTTAGCCAATTCATTCATTCAGACTTCCAAATCTTGATTTAGTTTTGCTCGTGTGCTCATGTAAACAGGCTTATAGCCATGATCTTAGAAAGTTCTAAAACACAGATGGGATGGTGTAAGCTGAAATAATGTTTGTGATAGAGATTCTAACAACGCTTTAGAGTTTTACAGATTCTATGTTATGCATGCAAGTCATATGATATTACATAGGTGCTTTCTTCACCATATGCAACGCTCATCTTTTGAATCCTCAAGTATGGAATCACATAGTAAAAGGTGGATAATGCATGGAACTGATTAGAATAATATTAAATGATAATTAGAAGATAAGGCTTACTTTTGTGACAAAGTCACCTTAGTGACTTAAGAAAGTTTGCTATTTTTAGTTAAGTATTTTTAGAGTTGAGTGTGAGTTGTGTCATGTTTAACCAGTTGCATAGTTATTTGGTTTCATACCCAAACTCTATATAAGGAGATGAACCTCATTGTAATCTGTATCCAGATTTCTAATAGAATAATAATATTTTGGGTTCTATTGGTTTTTACAACAGAACAGGCCTCTTAAAAATATGGTGTGCCTTATGGTGAACGGAATACAAAATGAGACATATAACAAGATAGTATATCGATAAAAAGAACTCATCTTCACACAATGTTTTTACAATTTTGTAGAATAAATATAGAAGTACCTATTTTCTACTTTATTTCTTTAGCTTTTGCCTTTTACATATTGTACTTAATTAAAGGTTGTTTGTTTAAAAATTACAGAGTGATATCTAAATAAGTACATATAGCTGTTTTAAAAATATATACCCTGGTAGATTGAAAGATAATAAATATCGAAAAAAAAATCAAATCTCTACCAATGAATAGTAGCATCTGAGTCAATGCAACAATTTAAAGTATTAACAAAGTTAAAATTCCATCAGTTCTTCAGAGTGAGCAACTCTGAACAGTAAATTACTAAATTACAACCACCAATGTCAATGTCAAAATTTTACTTGATGACAAACATGCTTATATCATTCTATATGGCCCTTACCTACAGTGTCAAAACTCTGCGCCATTGGCACAACACCAAAAGTAGAAACAGAACCATGTGAAGGACGGAATCCCAAAATGCCACAGAATGCAGCTGGAATTCTTACACTTCCATCTGTATCAATACCTGCAACAAATTGATAGATATTAAAATGTGATACGAAAGCATAAAGATGCATTAATTGTGTGCTAATAATGTTGAGTGGTAAATCACCAAAAAGCTAATATTATAAAGCAATAAAACATAACTCAAAGAAACATAATCCCATACTAAAAAATCATGAATATACCCAACGTGGACAACCAAACAAAATGGTAATCACACAAAGGCAACACTTCATCTTTTCTACCTCACATTGCAAAGACATGTAACTTTTAAAAATGCAATTAAAACACAATCTAAGGTGCACAAGTAGCAACACTAACAAATGACCTGTAACAATTTCAACCCTACAAAAAGGAATATACCAAGCATATTTTTCAAGCAGAGACATGGGGAAAATGAGCAGTAAGTGTCATTTTGAAACAACAAAAAGTGGGAACCTGAACGAAGGGAAGAGGGATGATGAGCATGCAGATGATGGAAGATTTGTAGAAGGGGAACCAAAGGATGACAGGAACAACTCTGGTGATTAGGAATATGAAAAGAGGGGTATGAACCTTGGGTTTGGAGCTTGTCATGTCTCTAGCATGTACTCTATAGGGGTAAACATTTCTTGATAAGCTCATATAATATTCCTATGTGCCTATGAACCCAATATGGCAATGTCTACCATGGGTGTTCTCAAGAGTTCTACAAGGGTTGGCTTATACGAATAAGGACTAAAGCTTGGCTTTCAACTACCTACGGCTAGGTTTGTCTGCTCTCCTAAAGAACCAAAAAATGGTCTGGGCTTTGCTCCTTTGTTGGTTGAGGAGTTGCCTAAATCTTATGATTTGAATGCCCTCTCACCCCCTTCTCCATATTCTCCTTTGAACATTGTTGTTGGTTTAAATCATAAGGTGGGCTCACTGAAGATTTCTACCAATTGCTCAAAGCCTTGGCCAATGATGGAGCTCGTCCATCGTTTGAGGTAATTGTTTTAGCAGTTGATAGACTAATCCAATTTTCGGTGGATATTGTCAAAGGCTTGGTCGCCTCCCCTTCAGCTCCATCTATAGCTCTGGTTATGGATGGTGTGTAGTATCCCCTTTAAAAAGAAATTTATTTTACACAAATTCACCAAATAGTAGACGAACCTCTCAACAAGTGAATTCCTAGGTGAGGGCACTCGAATAGTAGATTAACCCCTCAACAAGTAAAATCCTAGGTGAGGGTGCTCAATACTAAATAGTATATGAACCCCTATGGATTTTGACCCATAAGACTAGAATCTCAGTTCCAAACTATCCTCAAATTCACCTTCAAATCTGCCTTCCAACTGCCAAAAGTCATCAGAGTTTATAGCAGCATTATATCCCAAAAAGGTTGGTGCACTTTCCACTTGGATGGCTTCCCAAATTGCCTCAAAACTACTGCCTTCCACTACCAAACTGGTAAGGCCTATTGGAGAATGAATAAGCACTGAATTCAATGTTGGAATCGCTCTCCAACATGCCCAAAATTGCCACATTCTATCTTGCAAGATCATTCCAGCCAAATCCTAGATTTGGTGCTCCAATTTAACGAATAAATCATTGATCGCAATCTTAAATTAGATCAATTATGCCCAGTGGGGATCTCTATGTGAAACCACTCCAAGGAACTGTGGGTTTTCGTCCTCTGATTCCAAACTTAGAGGGTATTAATACTCTAGTTAAATTGAACTGAAGTTCAATGCTCCATTAAGGTGTACAAATCAGAAAATAAAATGGTTGATCAATATGTCACCTCCTCCTACTTGACCTCTCTTAAATAGAGTTTTCCTCCAAAAGACGTCTCTTCAAGTTTCCTCAATTACCATTGGTTGATATTCAAGAGGAATTATTCAAAATAAATTTTAATTATAAGAGACCTTATTTTATAGTTTCACTTTCCTTGAGGCCCTCTTTATAAAAATAATTACATTTTATAACAAGAGATGCATTTGCATCAAGTTCTTACCATAATGCTTTTGTATTGAAGTTGGAACTTTTGAAATTTGTAGTAATAATATTAAGATTTTGACATCTTTAATAATGATTGCAGTAATAATATAGTAAATCTTCTGACAAATAGCATTGAGGAAAGTTTAGCATATTTAAATGTTGAACCATAAAATGCTTTTCCTTAGTAAGTAAACAAAAGAAGCATTGCAAATAGTTCCTGTCAATCAGTAAAATCTGTAACATGTTGCTTAGTTAAACAACATTATAACAATAATGATTTATGCATGTGACCAAAATTAGATATGTATAGTAGAGGTTTTGCAAAAAAATAAAGTGTGAAATTAGAATTAAAGCTCCAATGTACAATAATTTTAAATCATTAATTTAAAATTAATTAATATATATAATTCTAATAGCTATACAGTTATTATTGTTAATTAATTAATTAAATATAATAATAAGTATGATAAGTAATATCATGTATAATTATACATGTAATTATTAATCTATATAATAACAATAATATACATATAATTATTTATTATAATAATTATTATTATTAATAAACAACTATTATTATTCATTATAATTATTGTATTATTTATTATTAATGACTATATATAGTAATAAGTATTAGTTATTTAATTATGTTTAATTTATAAATAATTAATGTATTATAATTATTTCCAAGGACTCCCCCAACCTAAGCCGTGCGTTTTCGAGACAGGGACGAGGGGTCCCCACACCGTCCCACTATGGCCACCAAGACGCTCAGAGAAGACCAGGCATCTCCGGGATGTCTTGGATATGCCCAGGCGTCCCTCGAGCGTCTTAGGGACGTTTAGAGGTCTATTGTCCCCATATGTGTATAAAGTGCATTTATTTGAAAAAGTTGTTTTTTTATGCTTTTCGGAGTCCAGTAGTTCGAGTGATGAGGAGTTTGGGGATGATTAGAGCCCTCCCTTCACTACATTTTGACATTATCATCTTTACGATATTTTTGTGCTACTCATTGTAATCATCTTTATGATATATTTGATATAGTAGAACTCTCCAATTTGACAATTTCATTTGTCAAATTTTATTTAGAATTCAAGAAATCTTAGTATTTGCAATTTTTGCTATTTTACTAATTTGTCGAAGTTTCATTTGAAATGTAATTCTTATACATCTTTTCATAACTAGTATTTCAATTACTATATGTATATCAGCACCCCCCCACCCTCTCGCTGTCGTCCTCAAACTTAGGCCCCTTGTCCCCCCGTCCCAAACCTCTGTGGAACACTAATTATTTCATTAATATATAAATATATTATATTACATTATTATATATTAATTATTAGATATTATAATTATATAGTATTATATAAGAAATTACCTTATCATTATATAAATGGGTTGATTAAAGCTATACATTTAACTTTTTTATATGTTTGATATTTATAATTTTATGTATGTTTTAAATATTATTTTAAAAAATCAAATGGCTTTATCACCCATTGCATTGTCAAAAGAAATAGGACAAAACTAGTTACTATTATGTAATAGTGACATTATTGTAAAATACTATTGTATGAAAATGCAAGCAAAAAAATTGAAGAATAGCCAAATGCTGACATCAACCTAATAAGATTGTAGAGTACCATTAACCAATAAAATAATAGATAAAGCAATGTGTGTATTTTGAAATAAATTTGAAAAAATATAAACATTAGGAGATTTGGTCAATCAATTTTAATTCTTTTTTCTCATTGGTTGATACATTGAAATTTAATAGATTTGGGTGAATGCATGAGTATTCTTGCCTATGGCAGGAACTAAAGTGGTCCCTTTTACGACATTATGATCCACTTGGTTTATTACTATTCTCCATTTTCCAAGAGTGAAATCCCCAAGGCCCACAGGAAATGAATGATGGGCATTTGGGTTCAAAATGGCTTCATTTCAAAAAGGGGACATAACATGGTAAAAAAACATCTTAGGATCACTTATTGGAGAAGAGCAGTGTCTAGGTTTGTCTTAGGATCAAAAAGGGGACATTCTATTGGTGAAGAGCAGTGTCTAGGTTTGTGCATTCACTTATTGGAAAATATTTGGGAACTAGATTGAAAATTGATGTGTTTAAAAGGTGGGATCGATGGAAATGAAATCCCATAAGCCATTTGGATATTTTTGCAAAGAAGGGCTTCTTTTTTATTTATCTATCAAACCATGATGATTGCATGCGAATCCTCTCAAATAGACCATTTGAAGATTTTTACGAGAAAAGGTTTATTTTTTATTTATTTTTAGAGACATGATGATTGCATATGGAACCTCTCAAATGGGCCATGGTTCCTTGGTAAAATAGGTTTATTCTTCAAGAAATGGGCTTTAGGCTTTGATCCTAAAGGAAGAGTCAACAAAATTCCTTTTTAGATCAAGCTTCAAGCTTCTTGTGTTGTTGTTGGAATTCAAGGAGGAGGTCTTGCCAAGCATTGCTAATTCAATTAGTCATCTTTGGGTGGTGGATGTGGTTACTGAATCCAAGAAACAATTGCTTTTAGCTAGACTCTATGTTATTATGGAATTGGACAAGGTTCTCCCCTCTAAGATCTCTCTATTCTCCAAATTGGGTAATTGGGTGCAACCTATTTTATTCAAGGATTCATTGTAGTTTGTAACAATTTCCTCAAAGTCGATCATGTTGCAACATAGTGCTCAAGCAATGGTACTTGCATCCTATTTGGGGGAAAAAATTGCATTAATTTTCTTGTCATCTTGTTACAATGTTTAGTAAATCCCTTTCAAAAGAGTTGTCAAAGGAGGATTGAAGGGAGATGGATGTAGCATAATGTAGAGTGTCAAGGAAACCAAATTGTAAACAGCCTTTTGAATGCTAAGTGGGGTTCACCCAAATCAAGTAAAGAAAGAAGGGTGATTGAATCAGGAGAGATGCCTCGTCCTTTTGCCGCTTTCTGAATTTAGAGAAGCTACTAAAATCGGTAGTCCAGTAAGGAATGGAATTTGTCTTAAGGATCCATTGGAAGGGGTTGTTCAATGAACCCTAAATCGTTTGATTTTAAACCGCTTTGATATGGTTGATCTTTTGAGGTCCACGGGCTGTATGCCCTTTGTTTCTTGTGTTCAGCTCCTTGGGTAGTGATGATAAGGGCTTGTTGACATTTTTCTGCTTGTTCCTTGTTGTTTATCCTTGTTGTCAATTGGGCTTCAATGACCTATCTTTCTGGCTGTGCACAAAGGGGTTAGGACCCTTTCAAAAACTCTTCTTTTACCCTTAATCAAAAAAATTACACCAGGAAATAAATCACAACACACAAAAGGATGAAGCTTCCTGGTATAGAGAACTGGAAACAACAATAATTCTACACGTGTAGACATTTCAAACATACATATATACATAAATGTACGTGTGTGTGTTTATAATTTATATTATATATATATACAAAACTGATCTTTCCTTGGTGTAAAATGTGGAGCATATATTACAGGGAAAAAGTGAGGAAAAACCGCCAGACACAACAACATAAAATGTCGATAGTTTAGGTAAGCATTAGAAAACCAATTAAAGTGCCTTATTACAAGATATATTATACGCTGGCAAGCATTAGAAAACCAATTGAAGTGCCTTGACACATGCACCAATATTAAATGGTATTTTTTTTACTGCAGAAGCAGGATGCATTAGCAAAAAACACAAGAGCAGAGAACATAAAAACAAACTACCAATAGATAGTTATATTGTGCAATCTTCACTAAAAAATTAATTCTACACCAATTGTTTGAAGTTCGATGAGCTCAACTGTGGGACTTTGACATTGATATCACGTATAGTGCATGAGTTTAAGTTTGAAAAGAACATGTCATACTTGCCTAATCTTGTTACACTATAGTACCATCAGAGAATTCTTTTACAAACATTCAATGAAAAAAGGAATTTGCAATAAATCTAAACAACATACAAGCATCAACAAGGTTTCTCCTCAAACATAAGAGAACACATTAATAACAAAGAAATATGAAGCATCTTCAAACAGGCTACTCATTCAATGTTAAATTTAACACTATACTAACATCAGAGAATTCATTCTTGAATTCAACTATAGCACCGTCAAAGAATTCTTTTACAAACATTCAATGAAAATAGAAAATGCAATAAATTTATACAACATACAAGCATCAACAAGGTTTGTACTCGACCACAAGAGAACTTGTTAAGAATAAAGATCAACCGCGTTACTCATTAATTGTTGAATTCGACACCATAATAAGCTTCTTTACAGTTTTGAAATATAGCTCAAAATATTTTGATATATGATTATAATATGGATTAAAAGGATAAGTCTAGACAAAAACAAAATATAATGTCCACAAACTATAGATGGCTTAAATTATAGTTAAGAGCGAGAATCGTATTGTTTCATTACAAATTTGGATGCTCTTAAATTGCACAATCACATGAAACGTTATAAGATTCTATAGATTATAAAAAATATGACTTGAGTTCCTTGAAATGTGCCCCAGCTATCAATAAGCTAAGTTTATAGCAGAAACAGCACACGGTACCAAAGACTGACAAATATAGAAGACCATCCACTCTCTCTATCTACCAATCAATTGCCTTACCTGCTTTAATACGGATTGGGTGGATAGGGCTCTGTTGTGACCATTTCACACATCGCCCCATTGCAAATTGGGACCCCTATTTTTTGCTTTCTAGGGTTTGTTCTTTAGGTCTTTTAGGATTTTGTCTGTTAGCCTTTGCAAGATGAGTGCTGTCGGGGAGATCAATAGGATAGCAGGTCCTACTGGAGTGAAGTCCTGATCCTGAAATTTGGCTAAGTCTGAAAGTCCTGATCCTGAAATTTGGCTAAGTCTGGAAACTGAAAAACCTCCAAAAACTAGATTTTGCAATATGGCTCCTGGAGGTCTGAAACCACTCTCAAACATCCTGAAAGTATATATGGAATATAACTTAAAGTATAAGAAACTTATACTTAAATGTTATATTCCATAAAATTATCCTGACAGAGAGTTCAAAAAGTCAAATTTCGCTCCTGACCCTCAGAGAGGGCCCACAACGAAAAATCGCTCCTGACCCTCAGAGAGGGTCCACAGTGAGATTTTGATTTCCTTCATTTTGCAATGAAAAGAGACCAAGTTTTGATCATGAAGGGGAAATGAATAACTTTCTCCACCCACCTGAAGAAGTTTTGACTTGAAATAATGAAGGACCTTGCTGAAAACAGAAAAATCGCTCCTGACCCTCAGAGAGGGCCCACAGCGAAAAATCGCTCCTGACCCTCAGAGAGGGCCCAGAGCGAAATTATTGAAAATCCTCGTTTTACCTTGCAACAACAAAGCAAATTTGGATGGAGTAGATAAAGGAAGGATGTTGCTTAATGACGAATGAAGTTTCAATGAAAAATGATGAAGAATCAAGCCTAAAATCAAAAAATTGCTACGGACCCTCAGAGAGGGCCCATAGCGATTTTCCAGTTTTCTCTCCTTTGTTTGAGGAATTGAGACCAAATCTTGTGTGGATAGGAAGAAGAGATGATATTTTATGTCTTGGAAGCAATTTGGAATCCAAAAGATGAAGGATTAAGAGCAAGATTGAAAAATCGCTCCTGACCTTCACTGAAGGTCCAGGGCGAAATTGGTGATATCCTTCATTTTTACATTATTGAGCGTTGATATTCCTTAAAATTCACCAAGTTGCTAACTTTGAGGCCTTTGGAAAGGCTAAATCAAATTCGCATTAAATTAAAGGCATTTTAATTTAATAAATTAATTTGGTACCTTGAAATAATCAAAATAAGCATCTTAGAGGTATTAAAATTAATTTAAATAAATTAAAAATTTACAAGTTGAGCGCTCAAATACATTTATTTGCTTTTACAAGCAAGTCGGCCTTCTTTTAAGGAGGATTTTATTTCATTTTCATTTCCCTTTTGGCAAGTCGGCCTTGGAGAGAAGAGAGGTGAGCGCTCTATATATTGGAGGGGTTTGTTTCATATTTCAAATCATTCATTCATCCTTTTTCAAGTGCAAAGTTGAAGTGTGAATTGGAGGAGCGAAATCTGGCTAGAGTGGAGCGAATTTCTACTAAGTGTTGAAGGTTAAAGGGGTGGAGTCTATTCTTTTTCAAGCTAAAGGAGGCGCAATACACTTTGCGAGAAGGCTTTGATCTACACTTTGCGAGAAGGCTTTGATCTACACTTTGCCTAGTGAAATTCATCTATTTTTACATCATTTCTTAGAGTTTAATACTCAAGAGGAGGTATGGCAAAATCATCTTGACACCATTGTTGAAGATTTGAATTTTGAACATTTGTTTTGAAAAATCCAAGTTTTGCATGGTTAATTAGGAAATGATAACTCAAGATTTATCATGAAGTTTCCTAATTAAAATCTTAAATCTTCCTTTTAAGTTTAATTTCTAGACTGCAAGATATATTACTAATTTTGAAATGTTGTGTAGGTATCAAGATGGCGACTCCAAAGTCCGGAGGATCTACAAGTCGGCAGGTTCTCATCAAAGAAGATCCGGTCCAGGACAAAGATGATCTCCTCCAGCTCAGTATCATCAAAGAAGATCAAGCAAGGATAAGGGCGACCTCCTCCAGTCTAGCATCGACAAGGACGGCCTTCTTCGGTCAAGCATCATCAGGAATAACTTCTTCCAATCCAGCATTTCAAGGCGAGGTACATCAATCATCCTGCACATCAAAGACAAAAGAAGTTAAAGCAAGGGTTCGTTGAAGAAGTAGATAGTTTCAGAAGAGTTAATTAAAGCTAGCTTCTCAGCAACATCAAATTGGCATCAACCAAGTGTCAGATGAGGTGGCATCCCAGTCATCACTTATCCAGTCAGTGTGGTCCACCTCAGCATGTCCAGATTCAATGTACCTAACTCATGGAAGGTGGCACAAACTTCGATGTACCTACCCCAGCTATCCATTGGTCGAATTTTCCAGAGAAGACATGTGTCCTTAAAATGTAATTTTATCATTGGTCAAGCATTAAATGTTATGTAATGGTTGTAACAAACCCTAATTAGGGTTTTCATTATTGAATCTTGGCCATTGATCTCAAATTGATCTTAGCCATCGAATTGTATTATGGGCACTATATAAGCCTCGACTCTTCATTTTGTAAAGGGAGTTAGAAAGCAGTTAGAGGGGAGTAGTTAGAAGGTGAATAATCAATTGATAGAGTAGCAATTAGAGTAGAATAGGAGGACAAGGCAAGAAATTGTCGCCATTGATTGTAAACAAACTACATTTTCATTGAAGTAATGGTGAAGTGTGTCGTTTCTTGCAATATGCATGGTTTCTTGTTGAATCTTCAATTCTAGATGGTAGATGATTAGATCAAATGAAGGAAATTGTTGAATGCACCTGTGTGGAATCCGTTTAATCCATACCACTAGCCTCTTGTTGATGGAAAGTGCGCCTTGCGTGGTCAACTGGAATGAAATGAGCTTAATCATAAGTCGTTACACGTCTATTGTTTCATGCATTTTCTTGAATGGTGATCATTGTCAAATGGTGTACGATTTAAACATATTAGAAGCATCCCTTAGAAGATCGCACTGAGTTGGTGTTGAATTGTTCAGCTTGATGGTGAGACCCAGCCCAGTAGGAATCCACCTAGTCATTCATCCATCTTCTTGCATTCTAGGTAGTAGAGTAGACTTCCTGAACCTTGCATCTTTTGCCATTTGTTTGTCTTCCAGTTAGTTAGTAGGACTTGTGATTCCAGCGAATCAGACCCCTTGTGATTCCAGCAAATCACATCATACCACAGAGAGCTTATCCACACGTAGAGACCCTACATACAAGAACCTTGAAGTTTCTCCGATTGATCCTTTTCGCGATATCTTCAGCATTCGGAAACTTTACTCAAGAGAGGATAAGGTACCTTTAGGTATTTTATTCCGTGTTCACATGTGCGTAAAAAACACATCAACGGGCTCCATATTGATCCCCTCTCCCAACACCTCATCAGGTCAATTGAGTATTTGTATATTGGATCTCGTTGATGTCATGGGTATAGCTTTTCTTGATACCTTTGGTACTTGCTTTTTGCCTCTTTTGGACTACCAAGTTGTCAAGTTCATAACGTAGTCTCCTCATTTTCTATATAAATTTGATCATTTGCATGGAGTGGTGTTTCATTCATTGTTCCTCCTCTATGACTTGAAGGTGACCTCCCTTTCTGAAGCTCTTTACTTTGCTGCCTTGCTACGACCCTCTCTTGCTCCTCCTCAATGACTTTAAGGCGACCTATCTTTTCGGAAGCTCTTTGAGGTGATGACATGCTACGTCCCTCTCTTGCTGCCTCATGCCTATTATTTGGTGTCACCCTAAGGCTTGAGGTATTCCAAAAAAGTATACAAGGCAGAATTTTATCTTAGTTGGCTGAATTTGATGCGACGGTGGTCTGGAGTTCTTCACCTTGGAATATTCTCTTGCTTGGACTGCATTAGACCTGTCTCCAACCTAATGCATATCATCAACAAACCCCATTCTTTCCTCTACCTGATAGGGATTGAGGAATTCTTGGCCATCTTTGCCAAGTTCCTTGCCATTGTATCTCATCTCCTCCAAAAGCTTGAGACCAATTACTGCAGTATGTTCTTCAAATTCACTAAGAGACTTGTTACACTTCTAGGATGATTTGATGATCGGTGAGGTGTTTGCTTGTCTTCTTCACAATTTGTTGCTCTTTATTGTAAAGATGACCTTGGAAGACAGCCATTCTCCTCCTTTGTCTTGTCATGCATTTCTAGGAGCATTGCTCAGATTTCTTCTTTTGCAAACATCCTTTGCTGCATTTTTTCCATGGTTTGGAGATTCCTTGATTCTAATTTGCCTATCTCACAAGCAACGGACTCAGTTAATGCAGCATTTGGATTCTTAAGTTCTCCATTTTCTCTCTACAATCAATAAGAGTATTGACAACCGTGGAAATATTATCTATTGGGAATTGCTTAGTTAGAGAAAATATTCCATAGACCCTATTTTTTTTGTCCTCTACAAATCATTGGAATCAACAATTATGAAACTGCCTCTTTATTACAAAACTGCCACTTTAAGCAAACTGTTGGCTATGTACCAGCACTGGCAAATGCATAACTGCCACGTAAGTGTAAAAAGTCCCTCAACTAGCAGAAAGACATAACTTCTGCATACATACTTGAAAATAGGTGTCTTTTATTAAAGTGCATGATTTTAAGACAGATCCAAATATACAATTAGAATTGACTTTTGAGGAACCATAGCCTATGTTGTACCTTATTGATGTAGAAAAGTTTTTTCAGTTGTAACAATGTATAACATCGTCACTCTTCAACTTTCTTCAATTTTATTGATCCTGCCATGTCCTTAGAGCCTATGGAGTCATGTATATGACTTCCTTTGGTCCCTCATGGACCATTACTATTGGAGCGAGTACTCCTTATGGTTCCATCATGAATCTGAACAATTTCATATTGCATCATGAATAACTTAATGTTGATTAAATAACAAATTTTAATATAAGTATGTGACATTTCAAGTAGGAAAGGAGATCATGCATGAATGAGGATTAATTGCAAGGTGATCAAATCTATCAAGACCTTGCAGAGAATGAAGATATAGCATATATTAAATGCCCTCATTTGTAATCAACACAAAGCTTCCCTTGTGCAACTGTATTCCCTGATGCTCAATTTATTTAGCAATTTACTTTAGTTATAGCAAATCCATAACAAATGAAAAAAGATCTGTTAAATATAAATGATCAAGATATCAGGGTAACATAATTTCGAAACTTGTAATATGTTCTACAAAAATCCAATCTAAAGGAAAAAAGATCTGTAATGTATTCTGTCAACAAAAAATAAGTAGTTTGAAACCCAATAGAAGAAAATGAAGCTATAAATAATTTTGTGTGCCATCGTTTGTAATCAACAAGAAGCTTCTCTTGAGCAGAAACAAACCCGATGCAAATATTATTGTTTTGCGAATTGCTTTGGTTGTGGCAAAATCCATAACAAATGCAACCTTACTGTTAAACTTCAATGCTTAAAATTTCAATGTAATTCAAATTTAGAGAAGTATAATGTTCAAGTAAAACCTAATCTATAAGGAAAAAAGATCTGTAATGCAAATATTATTTTTTGCAAATTGCTTTGGTTATGGCAAAATCCATAACAAATGTAGCCTTACTGTTAAAGTTCAATGCTCAAAATTTCAAAGCAAATCAAATTTAGAAAAGTATAATTTTCAAGTAAAATCTAATCTATAAGTAAAAAAAAAAATCTGTAATATGTTCTTTTAACAAAAAGAAGTGATTTAAAAACCAATTGCACAGAATGAACCTACAAAAATTTTCATGTGCCGTCATTTGTAATCAACATGAGGCTTCTATTGGGCAGAAATAATCCCCAAAGCTCATATTTTTTTAGCAAATTACTTTCAATATAGCACATACATAACAAATATAAACTAAATGTTAAAGCTCCACACTCAAAAATTTCAAGCTAATACAATTTGAGAAATGCATAATATTCAAGTAAAATGAAAATCTAATCGACAACAGAAAAGATCTATAATATTTTCTATGAATAAAGAAAGTGATCTAGAATCCAAAAGTATCTTATAAATAGTGACCTATGAGTTTCAGTTTTCTGAAAATTATATTCTATTCTAAGACTCTCACCAAGAGCGAAGTCCACAAGCTTAGCTGCAACAGCTACAGCAGAACCACTTGCAGATCCCCCAGGGATTCGTGAAGCTATAGCTGGGTTTGTTGGAGTTCCATAATGTCTGTTTTCCCCTGTTATGCTGCACATGGAAATAAGTTGAGTTGAATCAACCGCCTACCATTTCTTAAACACAAACACATTAAAGTAAAATATATCGACAGAAGTAAACTCAGAGACCAGCTCCAAATATCAAAGCAGGATTGTAAAGGAGGCTAAGAGAAACTATACTTATAAATATAATATTAAAATGCAAACAAAAATAGTATAGGATAAAGATATAAAATATAAAATGTTCTGAAAATAAAATGCAATATTGAGAATTTACATTTACTGATGCCTTGCCAATTCAAGATATAATAAGTCAACAATTCTGATCATAAAAGTTATTAAACCTACAAATTTGATCTGCAGATTCAGGTTCAAGTACACAGTTTACCAAAAAAAATTACCTGAGTTCAGTATCAATGGGTACCTCCATACAATAAATATACACAAATTGAATACTGAACATGCCTGATAATTGATAATTCAATGTGCACTAATAAAAACAGTTTAGATTACTGCAACTACATGTAGAAAATCAATACAAATCATCGTATTGATCTTGATCAAGAACATCAACATCATCAGTTTCTTAATTAGAACCACAAGCAGCACCAGTGCCACTCCCACTAGTTGCACTATGCATATCTTCTTTAGCAGCCTCATGCCCCTTATCATCAATCGAAATGAAAGAAACTTGTGTAACGAAAGAATAAAAGTTAGGATGCTCTAGGATTATAATTATATCCCAATGCCTTGTCATCCCTATATTGTACTCTACTAATATAACTAAAGACTAACTCCTCTCTTTTTCATTGCCAACCAGTCGTGCGTAACTGAGTGAAAAAAAAAGTATGTACTCCAATTCAACTCAATGGAGAAAGAAATCACAACAATTTTAAAATTCGAGACAAAGTCAACATAAAATTAATGATAACAATTGTTGTTATAAATCCATACATTAACAAAGGAGATTAAACTCCTTAAATAGAGATTTCACAAGACAAGAATAGAAACACGAAAGACAACTAAGATGACCATCATAGAAACATTACATTATTTTAATACCCTCCCTTAATGGTCATCATTCTAACTACCCTACTGAAGACTTACATAATCTGCACATCTTTTGGTCATGAATGCATAGAAGGCTGCCCCGTTCTCTTCAAAATGCTCTGCAACATGAGCCTATTGCTGAGACCCTCCCTGGTTCTACAAAACTTTTGGATATGACCAAGATAATCACAATCCTTCCAACCTGATGTTGGGTAACAAAGCTTTCCCTTCCTGTAGCTAGAGACATCGAAATCAGCTTCTCAAACTGAAACCATGATTTTGAAGAAAAATCACCTAACCCTCCACTGCTTCAGAAAAACAGCCATGATCTTGTTCAAAAAATCATCAAAAACTTTTGCAAATGAGCACTACGACCCAAAATAGACTGCAAGAAACCATGATTTTTGTAGAAAAAATCAACAAAAACTTGATATAATGCTGAGAAACACTTGATGTGATGCTAAGATCACCCATGATTATTGTGGAAAAATCGACAGACACTTGATGTGATGATTTTTTTGGAAAAAATTAGAAAACCCAGACACGATTTTTTAGGAGAATCAAAAAAAACCCGACAATAATTTTTGTTTTAAGAAAAAATTATAAAACCCAACAACAATTTTTTTTAGGAAAAAATTAAAAAAACCCAGAACATCAGTTATGATTTTTTGTGGAAAAATCAAAAAATCCTCTTGCAAAGAAAGAACCAAACAATTTTTGTGTGAAAAATCAGGCAAAAAACGAAAAAATGCATGACCACGATTTTTTAGGAAAAAATCATGCAAAAACCCTCCAGACTTCAACAGCAAAATAATAGAGACATTGCACAACAAAAACAATGTCAGGAAATTGCACAAACCCTAGTCGAACACAGGAAAATAAAGCCCTAGCCGGAGAAGAACAGAACCACCCGTGTCCCAACGCAACATAAAAACATCGAACATAGACCCGTTGCGTTGGAGAGGAGCTCTCAATTTTTCTGCTCAAAAGGTGCGATTTGAAAAAACTCACATGAGTTTATTTGTGCACTTTCACCAAGCAAAAATCAACCAAACCCATTACCGTGATTTTGCACCCTTCTGCAAGCACAAACAGATTGTGCGAAATGAACAAAACCTAGAAGAAAAAAATATTGCGAAAACCCTTGCTCAAGCCAAAAAAAAAAGCCGAAGTCACATGTGGGCAGAAAAACTTTCACGTGCAGTAAAACTAGACAAATTTGTCACGCAGGAACAACAACCAAGTCACAGGCAAACTGAAAAAAACATGATAAAAGGCTCTAGTTTGTGGTAAGAAGAGACAAAAACCCGTCATGAAATATCACCAGTAGAAGACCAGAGCTGACACACGAGAAAAAACACTGTGATTTCCAAATAAATAAACGGCACAATTTAGAGCAGGATGCCCGCAGATTTGCCCTCACTGTGTCACAAAACAAACAGAGAACCCACACGATTTGTACTGAGAAAACCCACAAAAACCCTCAAAATATTGCTCTAATGATTTTTTCATGAAAAAATCAATTAAGAGTTTCTGGAAAAAATTCCAGGCGAATTTTTTTTTTTTAAATTTGCCAAAACTTAAAAAACCCCATCGACCCACTCTAATACCATGTTGTTATAAATCAATATATTAACAAAGAAGATTAAACTCCTTAAAAAAAGATTTTACAAGACGAGAATATAAACACGAAAGACAACTAACTAAAATGACTATTATAGAAACATTACATTATTTTAATAACAGTTACCAATTTTACTAAACCATATGCTTAATTAGCATATAGTCTATATTTAGGGATATCCTGGGGATAATGGTACCTATTTACCAAATTGAAGATTCCAAATGACAAAGCCCCAACATTAATGTCAAATATCCAAAAATCAGAACTGACTACACAAATAGGAAAAGGATAACATATGCTTTATGTTTGAGTTGACAATACATGGATAAACTACTTGGTGTCAAGTTTATATAATGCCATGGAGATGACATATTTTACCATGAGGATGTCTTGTAGACCATAAGAAAGCCCTGAAGACCACAGCAACATACTATTTGGCAATAGGGATGTCTTGTTTGGACTCAAGGACTCACGATGTGGAATTGTCGATCAGAAAGTGAGAAGACTCCAAAGGAAACAAAATTCAAGAAAACATTAGCCGTACCACAAATATATTCACTTCTATTGAAGGGGAGGGTTTTTGGGGCTAGTCTCTCCATGGAAAAGACAACAAAGGATGAGAGGAGCAGGGGCAACAAAGGAAGAGCTTATAAGACTCCATACTGGGGGGCAATAGCCATTCCATGCTCCAAAAGAGCAAAATATCTATATTTACATGTATAACAAGATATACGAATATGCTACTATCTCTTCATGGAGTTCTTCTATCCCAAGAGAATTTTTCCCCATATACATTTGGCCCCTCATTCATGTGAGGTTTTATTTTTCGTTGATGTTCGTCTCCATAAATTGCTGGAGAGAGAGAATGGTATTTGAGCATATCCATTTACAATATTGATAGTCATAGCTACATAAATATTAATAACATCTATATTTTTCTAACAATTTTAGTTTTAGTTTGATGTTTTTAAGGCACAAGAAATGCTACTGTTTCCTCTTCCTGATGATAATAGAAAGAGCGTGATTTTATACATGAACCACTCTTACTTATTATAATCTAACTGGGTAAATATCATGTCTTTAATTAAATAGAAGCTAATTTCAGTAGCAAAGCAAAGGAACAAGCAATTAACAAAAACAAGCATCCATGTACAAAATTCTCTCAATTAATAAAAACAAGCATCCATGTACTTATTTGGATCCAACATCAAAGAAATCAATTTTGATCTGTCAACTGTTGAGTTTGAATTCTGCCCACGTAAATTTTGAATGCGTTGTACCACTGTGTCTATCTGCATTGCATACGTACATATGAATATTTGGTACTTCATTTTCGTCACTTTATGTCTACTTTGATCGCCATAAAATGGATTTGTTTTTGAAAATTTGAATGCCTTAAAACTTTAACCAGTTTGTCAAGCTTTTTGCCAAAAAACTATGTGGCAAATTGAACCAATACTTTGGATTGTCAAAATGTTGCCAAGCCAGAGCAACACTTAATCTATGTAGAGAAGGTAGAAATTTACCATTAATTGGGACTAACTTCAGCTCATGTCATTCTGGGAGACTCTAATCTGTAAATTAAATGGCCTTCTGCTGAATGTCATGAAACCTATAGACAGTTTAGCACAACAATCCTCCATTTTCGGAGTTTAAAATCATACAGGATCCGTTGGAAATATCATGTAAACTTTTATCAGTAAGCTGGACAAAACATGATAGTTTGAGAACAAATTTTAGCTTCCTCAACTCCAAATAATGTTTTACATCAGAAAAAGGTCACATTCAGATGTGGCAAAAGCTATGAATATCGTCTTATGGAAAGTCTGTCAGAATATGAGCTTTTGGGTACATCCACCATAAGAACTAGTTGGAACCTTAACATAAGCTGGAGTTTTGAAAAGGAAGAAATACTCATGGAAAAAGCTAATTCAAGGTTACTTGAAGATCATCTGAACCTACATCAGTTCATACAATTGTGAAGTGTAAGAATCCTGAGGTATGAAAATTTAGAATATAGCATTTGGAATGAAAGAAAGTTTTGGTCTTCTGCAGATATACAAGAACCTCTGTTGTTTTAGGAGCATTGTAGAAGTTATAAAGTTATATACTTACATGCAGGTTTATTAGCTATATAGGTAATACCAACTTTAGTTGTGATTTTCAAAAGGTGTGAAATGGCCCTTTGAGTTATTTGACTTGGAGGCCTAATAGAATTCACCATCCTGAACCATATGTCTGTGCTTGTGTGAGAAGAAACTCCTATCTCAAGTAGAAAAGCATTATCCATGTCTCAGTTTGAAAATTAATCAGTCGATGGAACAATTCAAGAAAGTACAGTTTAAAATTCTTTGTTTTGGAGAATGGGAGGCCAAAAGACGACAGTTAGATGGCATAATTGCAGCAGTCACAAATAGCTACATTTGTTCAAAGACTAAACCTACACCAGGCCTATTTCCAAATTATCTGCTTTATTCAAGAAATGAGTCAAAATAGCTAAAAAACAATCATAACTACATCAGCAAACCTATATTCATCACACTGTCTCTGTTCTTGTTCCAGACGCAAGTAACAATTGGCAACATGTGATTCCATGTATTCAAGGAGAAATGCTGACAACTGGTAGAAAAGAAACATCATTTCACCCGCACTACCATCTGGATCTCAGAAATAAGTTAGAGACAAGAGGTGCTTCAGTTGTGCATCTTCTGCAAAGACTGGTGTGGTTAAAGTCCTAGTTTCTATTTAATAATTTATTGTAATTGGTTTTGGTTCGGTGGTCCTGGTTTACTTGGCAGATAGGACCCAAAGTTAGAATTTACAGGAACATCTTATTGCCTAGGTGTTAATTGAATTATTTAGTCAAGGCTGCATCCGTGGCTTTCAGACACACTATTTCAAATTTTTCAGGCCCATTTTTTAAATTCACTGATTCATTAATAAAAAGATGTCTGCTTCCATGATGAACTGCCCCTGAGACCTTTGCCAGTGGTGTTATTCTCTGTACCATTTACTGGAATGTCTTATTGCCTAGGTATTACTTAAATTATTTGGTGACGGCAGCTTGCAGGGCTTTCAGACATGCTCTTTCTGATTGCTCAGGTCTCTTTTTGAATTTGACTAATAAACTAATAAAAATAGACTTTTTCTTCCATGATGAACTGCTCATGAGACCTTTTGCAGGTGTTTTAAGCTGGGTTATGCCTCATCATACTGTCAAAAGTTAAAACATATCAGCCTACAAAAAATGAAATCATTCATGAAAGCAAAACCATCGTTCTCAAAGGGCTTTCCTGCCCAAAAACTGGCTAACCTTAGTAAATTTACCATGCTACATTATGGTGCAGATAGATAGATATTGGCATTGATGTGGAACTAAATCCTCAATCAAGGATATTCCAATAAATTTAAACTAGCTTGGATTTTCAAAACTTCATTAGCTATTAGCAAAAAATCACAAGGCAATTGAACCCATAAAGCACACATGAACTGATAAATTCGGGACATGCATACCAAAGCCTTGCTTCCCAATTGAAAAAGCTTTTAGCGCATTTACTGCCTTAAAATCATGCAATGTCTAACATTTGTTATCAAGGTAAGTTAAACTCACAAAATTGGGATTTAGACTTTTAGTCAGTACTCAGTAATGGAATCACTGGAATTGAAAAAACATAATAGTAACCTAATTAATGATAGCACTTAAAATAGCTCGTCTTTTCTAGATACAACTTTTTTAAAATAATGTAATGACTAGACCCTAAAAAGCCATCAATCTCCAACATACAATATAATCTATCTGTGACATACAGTACAATCTACAGAAACAAATTGCACTACAGATAATCATTATGGTTAGATTAACAAAATGAATAAATAATGTCACTCAACTAATTACATTCCATTCCATATTTTAACATAATTTCTAACAAAATTAATTAACTGAAGCTAACCTGTATGCAAGCTCATCCATGACAGTTTTGCCAACACATGTGGCACCATGAGCCACAACAAGTGAGACGGAACCAGCTGTTTTAGCTGCAGGGTCATGCGTTCTGAGCCAATCAGGGTTGCCAAAACCAGTGACATATCCCTCCACATCAAAGCTGTAACAAAATAAAGGAAGGAAGTTTGACGTAAGGTAATGAAATGCAATACATCACAAGCTAAAAAAATGTTCAAAACATCTACAATCATCAGCTCCAATATATTAGCCCTTACTTTTTAGATTTTATATAATATCAGCTTACTCTTGGCACTAATAAATATCCCTTATTTTTTATATTTACTATTTATTTTTACAGTACTACCTATATATATTTTCTTATAATTTAGGATGTCAAAGTCTTCTGATAATTTACAATCTCTATGATAATTATGCTTGAAGGTGGCTTACTATTATAATTTTATTTGCTTGTTTGGGTTGCAGATTCCTAGAAGATGCAGTTGGCAATTTGAGTCTACTGTGGTTGATGGGTGTAGATGTCTTCTGGCTGCATTGTCTTTGTGTCTCTGTTAAGATGGCAGGTGGAGAATCCTCTCAGGACCCACTTAGGCATGGACTTGTGTTACATCCTGTTGATGTGTTTTTTAGGCACATGCGAACACAGAATAAAATACCCAAAAGCTAAGTCACAAGGTTCGAGTTCGAGTTCGAGTTCGGCGGCTATGGAGTTCGGATGAAGTTCGGCAAGGGCAAAAAGTTCGGAAAAAAAATTCGGCATCAAATTCGCCTTATATAATTTTATTTTTTTAAATTAGTAATATATCCAACAAATTATCAATATACTTAAGATTGCAGAATAGATTCAAAATCATTATAGAAAGATGCAACATTCTTAATATAAACCATGGGAAACATGTGATATCATGATTGTCAAGTTTTTTTTTATCAAAAAGATACAATCAAACGTCAAGACTTTAGAACTTCAAAAAAGCTACAAGCCTACAAGTCATCAAGACTGTGAAGATGTTTTTAGTCAAAAAGGTATAATCAAAATTCAAGACTATAGAGCTTCAAAAAAGCTCCAGGTCGTCAAGAGCACATGGCTGAGTTGCTGCTGTAGCATCATCATCATCATCAGTATCACTGCCCAATTCATCATCCACAAAGTCATCCTCAGGCTCATCTGCAACTCCAGTTACCATGCCTTCTGAAATTCGTTGTTGTGAAGAAGATGTGGAGTCATTTGCTGATCTATTCATGAACAATTTTAAATTGCTCCGAATGTAGACAAGATCTCCCAACTTTCTGGACAGCAACTTGTTCCTCTTTTTGGAATGGATGTGGTCAAAGCAACTCCAGTTCCTCTCACAAGCTGATGAACTGGCTCCCTGACTCAATATTCGAATGGCAAAGTGTTGTAGTTCAGGATTTTGTGCTCCATAGCTCATCCACCATCTATAGCCAGGTACCTCATCTCATGTCATATCATCTCGGGCTGCTTCTATTCCAAATAACCCTTCTGCTCTCTTGTATTTCCAACTTTGGTCTCTAATTAGACCTGCAATTGTTCTATCTTGTTCAAACCTGCTAATGGCTTCATAAAACCCTAGCATGATTTCAAGATCAGCTTGTCTATCAATATGAAATAACTTAGGCTCCAAATAGCATGCTGTTGCATGCAAAGGTGTGTGCATCATCTTCAATCTGGAATCAACTATCTCCCAAATCTCCATGTACTCTGCTTCTACATTATTTAGTGCTCGCTGAATAGATTCCTTACAACGGTCCATGCTTTCATAAAGCATGCCAAGGCAAGGTGTGTCACCATCCACCATACGAAGAACATCAACAATTGGTCCACATATATTCAAAACTTTTGCTCCACTCTCCCAAAAGTTACTGCTCAAAATGATTTGCTCTATGTTCTTCCCCTTAGCACTTTTAGAAAGTGCTGAACTTTCCCACTCATTGGAACAAACAACCAATCTCAAAGCTGCTTTCTCTTCAATCACTCTTTTCAAAGTGATATAAAATGAAGCAAACCTTGTGTCACAAGGCCTCAACAACTCCCTAGATGCATGTTGCCTGTATAGACTCAATGTGAGACGGTGGTTTCTAATGAAATTTGCCACTGCTCTTCCTCTATGGATTGCTTCATGTATCCATGGGAATTTTGCCAAGTCATGAAGTAGCAAATCTAGACAATGGGCTGCACATGGGCTCCAATATATCTGTGGGTACTTCTCTACAATCAGCTTCCCAGCACCCACACAATTCGCTGCACTATCAGTAACCACCTGAACCACATTTTCCACCCCTACTTCAAGAATGGCTTCATCTAGTATCTGAAAAATATATTCTGAAGTTTTCTTCTGGTTCATGGTGTCAATCACTTTCAAGAAGACAACACCTTCAGGGCAAGCTACTAAAACATTAATCAATGGCCTTTGACATATATCTAACCATCCATCACTCAATATAGTGCAACCTATTACTTTCCAAGAAGCTTTGACCTCAGCTAACTTTTCTGTCACTCTATCTTTTGACCTCTCTAAAAGAGTTGTTATGAAAGCCTCTGAAGTTGGAGGTGTGTACCCTTTGCCAAACTCTGCAACTTTCTGAATTGCATTACGAAAATGAGGATTTCTTGCCACGTTGAATGGAATGGCACTTGCATAAAACAAATCAGCCAATGCATCATCCACTTGTTGTTTCTCTACCGGTTTCCAAAAGCTTTTCAATGTTCCGCTTCCTTCTGATGCACCTGTGGCCTTGGGTAAACTGGAAGAGGAAGTGATAGATGTGAACCTGGACACATCCTCTTGAATTCTTTGTTTTTTTTGTGTCGTCTTGAGCATTCCTACAATCGAAGAGGATTGTTCTCTTTCTAAACCAGCTCTCATTTCTGCAATCACTTTTGGACATGCAGTAACACCTCCTCCTGCACCCCCACTGATTCCAAGTAAGTGGTCTCTTACCCTTGTTAAACTTCCTTTGAAAGGTTTCTTACATTCCTTACAAAAGAGCTCATTACCATCACGTGTCACATATTTCCATACTAGAGAATCTAATTTTTTAGGAGGCATTTTGTTACAATCTATAATGTTTCAAAAGAAAAACAATATTTAGTATTTAAATTATTTACATTCTATTTAAAACACATCAAAACTAAATATATGAAATTTTTACTTTTGACTCTAAAAAGGAAAAGTAATATTAAATTTTTATTATTAAATCTGAATATATCTTCTAAAACATGTTTTATCTTTTTATGTAAAACATAAAACATAAAATATAAAAACATCTATTTAAAATATAAATTAGAAAACATAAAATTTATCTAAAATACAAATTATTATAAAATATTAAATTTATCTTAATATCTAATAAAACATAAAAATATAAAAACATTTATATAAAAGATTGGAGAATATCTTAATATCTAATAAATATAAAATATAAACACATTTAGATATAAATATAGAATATCTTAATATCTTAATATAAATATAAAATATCTTAATATCTTAATATAAATATAAAATATCTTAATATAAATATAAAATATAAAAACATTTAAATCTAAATATAGAATATCTTAATATAATAATTATTAATATCTAATAAATTATTATAAAATATTTTTAAAAAAAGTGGGAAGAAATAATGGCCTACCTGAACACGCAGGCCGAATGGCACGAACACACAGGCACGCAGGCGCCAACACGCACAAGCACGAACAGGGCGAAAAGGGAGATCATGCAGGGCGCGAACACGCACAGCCGCATAGGCATGAACACGCACAGGCACCCGCACGAACACGGCACGCACAGGCACGAACACGACGCGAGCAGAAAAACAAACAAAAAACCCTACTCCGCACGGTGCGAACTAATTATTTTTTACACGAAATGGGCATCATATTTATTTTTTTTAAATGATGTAAACCCTAAAAAGCGCCCACAAAAAAATGCTTTGAAAACCGAGACAGTGACGTGGAAACCCTACGAACTTTAGGCATATTTTTACAATTTTTTTGCAGTGTTTATGGGTTCGCCGAATTCCAAACTCCAAGCCAAAAGTTCGATGAACTCTGTGACTTAGCCCAAAAGTATGTTATCCTCTCTTGAACAAAATCTCTCAAATGCTGAAGATTAGCTTAAGGATCACTTGAGAAGACTCCAAGGTTCATGAATGTAGGGTCACTACGTGTGGATAAGCTTTGTTGGTCGTTGTGATTGTTGTTTCATCTAGGGGTATTTAGAGTTCGAAAAGATTTCATGAAATGATTTGCAGATGATATGCAATGAAGTTCCTTCTTAACACTATCGAATGATTATCAAAAAATGGCAAAAGATAGGGGGGTTTAGAGAAGTTCTAAGCTATCCTAAGAATGAATGGATGAAGAACGACATAAGTGAAACTCAACTAGTTGTAGCATCGCCATACACAAACAACTCCACTAGAACTACTAGAATCTTCTAAGGATGTTTGGATATTTTCAAATCACTACTAATCATAGACACTATAAGTTGAACTCATATTAATGATTGAGCAATAATCGAACTTAAGCAATTTCAAAGATTCCAGTTGACCACACAAGGCTCACTTACAATCAGCAAGAGAGCTAGTGGTATGGATAACGAGTTTCACAATACATCAAGTGCAACATGCCATCATTCAATCTAAACACTAAAACTAGAATCAAAAATTGACTTAAGAAGATAAAAGAACCATGCAATAGGCTTCAAGGATTGAGCAAAAAAAACACCATAACTTGAATGTTTTATTGATCCAATAGCCAAACAACAACAATTCTTCAAGTCTTTCTCTTGCCTCTACTCTAGCACTATTATTCTACTCTCTTCTATTCTCATCTTATTCTATTGCTATTCTTATTTCTATTAACCATTACAAATGAAATGAGCGGAGTTTATATAAGACTCCCAAATACAATGAAGGGCCGAGATCGAGTGACAATCAAGGGCCAAGATTTTGCCACCTAAACCCTAATTAGGGTTTGATACAAATGAAAACCCTATCAAGATAATCATCATCATGAATCAACCAATGAGAAGATAGCATGTGCCGACACGGAGATCGAGGAAGCATTCTACAATAGGAAAATGAAATGCCGAGTGGGATCATAACAAACTTTCTTCTAGAACTTTGTTCTCTTTCTCCTTTTCTTTTCTGGCATATTCAATGAATCTGGACGTCATACTTTCAACTACAGAAATAGGAATCTTAGGTAGATTCTTCATTCGTTCTTCTAGGTGGATTACTTCATCAAAAGCTGCAAGAAGTGTTATCTCCCATCCATGCTCAAGTTCCTTTGTCTTATCAATAAGGAACATAGTGGTATACATATAATCCAACTATTTTTACGTGATCAGTCCACCTTCTCCCTGAAAAATGACTTTTATTCTGTCCTCCAATTCTTGAATGTCCACGTTTGTTTCAACTTCTGCCTTTTTGTAACAAATTAGGAGTTGATTCCTTTCTAATTACCCCTTCTTGTGCCAATATCTGTCTAGGTGCCTTCCTTATTGCTTGCAATACTAGGATGGTGACATCTTTAGTATGAGTGAAGGCATCAACTGACACAATGAGGTTATGAAATATCTCAAGAACACGCATGGCTCTACCAAGTATTTTCATCATATTTCTCACAAACTCATTAGTCATTGTGAAAGATTTATTGACCCATGCATCTAGAAGTTGCGCTGAGTTTGCTATCTTCTCCATACGATTTACCAATTCATGAGGAAGCATTAGTGGAGGTGTGTTTGTTGGGCCATGTTGCCTTAGTGGTTCCTTGAACTGATGAAAATAGCTCTTCCATGCATTTATCTCCTTTTCTAACCTTTTGTTCTTCTCTATTTCAGCCTTTAGCTTCTCATTGACCGCCTTCACTGCATCAGTTGCTTCATCCAGTGGACCTAAGTCAAATGTCTCCAAATCATATTCATCTGCCATAATCTCATCCTCATACTTATCTACTACCGGAGTAGCAATTTGTACCTTACTAGAGCATGTATCGTCTCTTATTACTTTAGACATCTTTGAAGCTTTCTTCTTTTCAATGACTTCCTGAGGTCCATTTAGAAGACTCTCCAAATCAAATGCTTGTTCTTCTTCTTCCACTATTACCTCCTTGGCAAGTCTTTCCTTGAGCCAGTCAAGGATAGAAGATCTTCCTTCTTTTACTTGCACTTCTTCAGGCAATGGCTCATTTCTGGGAGGGGAAGTTGCTTCATTATTATCTCCATGTTCCTCCTCATCACAAATTTGGATATGAAGGGCTGGATTTGATGACTCTTGTGGCATTTTTCCTTTATCTTGTCTATCATTCCTATCATTTTGTATTGTAGACTCTATTGATTAATCCACCTCATGGACCATACTTTCATCTATCCTTTGATCTTTGCCTTGATTTATTTCTCTCTCATGCCTAGAAGAAGCGCTAGGAGGCTAATCAGAATTTGTCTTCTGCTTCTTGGATGTCTCTTTCTTTCCCTGTTCATTCTTCCTCTTTGATCCTTTAGAATGAGAAGTCCTCTCACTTGCACTTTCCCTTTCTTCTTCTTTTGTCCTTGTCTCCAAATTGAATGTCGTTGTTACATCTTGCTCCTTCAATTTCTGATTCTGAATATCTACCCATCTGCGTGTGCAAGTTAAGACTTGATTCATCAATTCCCTCAAATCCGTGACTTCCTTTTCATCCCAATTAATCTTTATTCCTTTATCTTCCATCTCATAGGTAGATTAGATATATCTACCACTCTCGTCTGCTTGATCGACCACTCTATAAACTTTGCATTTCCTGATGAGATCAAGAGGCAGTCGGGAGTGCAGCTTCTTCTTTATCTCTAAGTCATCTTGTGCGTTCATCCAAAAATCTTCTACTTGAAACATATGCTTATGTTTTCTTCCAGCCATTTCTTCTATATTACCATAGGGATCAAAGTTATCTCTAGAAGCAAATGGTGTAAACGAATAGAGAGATAACTATTGCTCGGCACTTTCAGTTAATTAAAGGGAAGGACGGACTTCTATTGAATTTCCAAGTGAAATGGAATTAGTGATGACAACTCCATATTTGTGCCTTAATGACTTGGTACATGATAACAATTGTCTTGCCACCTCAAGTAGTAATATCCTGTCTATTGGATATCGTGGCAACATATATAATGTCCCCTTATGGTAATACTCAGGAAATAAGCAAACAATTGACTCGTAAATCGCTTGCAAAAGACTTCTTTCTATTAAAGCTCAATTGCAAGAGACTTCCTTTGAAGATAGACTACACTCACACTTAGAATAATAATAATTGATGCTGTTTAAGAATGATAGATTGTGATAAATGATTGATATCACTCATAATAGAACGATATTAGAATCAATATCAATATTATCTCTGATTTAACACTTAAATGTATGCCAAATGATCTTGATCTAAATATCTGTACTTAGTGTAATGCAATCAATGTCAAGGATGGTCTAGAGTATCTCTGCTGTCTCTGATAAAACCTATAATAATTGTGCAAGGGTGATCTCTGATCTGCAAAGGGTGGAGTTTAGTCCGCTATCTCTGATATGACAGTGCATATTATGCCGCAAGTAACCTCTCAACTCCTTGTAGCCTTTCCTGATATATCGATGTCAATGTGCTGTGTGTTCTTTCCTCGATCGCTTATACCAATGATGCAGGTTTGCTGTTCTGATTAGAGTCTGGAAGTATGCAATGATCTCATTAATATCGCTTATATCAATATTGTGATTGCTATGACTGATTTGGCTATATCAATATGTAATATACTTTGTATTGGTCAATTCAGACCCTCAGTCTATATGTGAATGCTTGTCTGATATCTATGATTATATAGCAGTAGCGATTACATATGAACTTCAGAAACGGATGCTTGCCGGATTTAACTTGTGAATTATAGTAATTCCAAAGGCGCTATTTCTAATATTTATCGCTAGAAAATATATGGCCAAAGCCAAGGGCTGGTTGCTTAATAAGAGTGAATAAGTTACCCGATAATTCTCATGGGTGTATTCTGATTCGTATATGATTCGCTTGCTGGAAAAACGATTGTCTTATTTTTCTTATTCCCTCATTTCTATCTCCGATTTATAATGAAAACATGTAATCAATGTCCTTTGCTTATAGCAATGCTACGGTATCTGGTATATCAATGAAATTAAGAAATGGAACGTACTTGCTTGAAGCGATTAGCGCAGTGTCTAGTTATCATTAAATACTTGCACTTCAATGGATGCTCTATCTGATGCACAATCTAGAGTGTATGATCCCTTAGATGTCGTCTCTAATATATACTGTGTACTTGCACCAATAAAGTCGATAGGCTATTGACTCGAAACAGAGCGTATCCAAAGGATGGGAAGAGAAGAGGTAATATTTTATTTTATTTTTTCTTATGATCTGAATAAGTGAAGGAGTCCGCCTTCTTATATGATGTGTTTGGAATGATAAACCCCTTGGTAAGAGACATGTCCCATGTCCCTTAATACTTTTCTTTATACAACTATTAGTCGCATCCCTTGGGACATCGTTAAGACTTGTAATGGTAACAATTATGTATTTCCTTATTAAATTAATAGTTATGGTAACCATTGTTGACTTACTAATCATTGTGTTTCTCCAAGACGGTAACATGTTGGGGTATTGTAATCGATTCTTATCCAAATATAAACGGGGACTATTATTGCAATTAGTCGTTCATTATTATTGCCGATATGATTACGATGAGAATTATCCATTTGATCTTTAGAATATGGATGATGGACTGGTAAGGATCTCAATGGTTCTTTGATATCGTGTATTGTTCTTTTAATAATAAGTTTAAATCTTTAATTAAAGCTTATTCAATCATATACTGAATCTTATTAACCTTAGGTCTTGAATGGGGACATGACAGTCTCCCCCTCTTGAATTTGCTTGTCCTCAAGCAATTCCACAATCTTGTGATGAAGATCATAAACTTGTAAAATAGATGTTTCCTCCGTGATGAGTGCGAGAGGCCCTTTATCTAGATTGATCTTTTGTAGCGTTCCTTTTTGGAGGGTTACATATAAATATCTCCTTAGTAATGCAGTCTTGGTTTTGAATCAAACAATATCTTGTAAGTAGATCCTGCACAATATAAGAACATATACAAAGACACATAGATGCATATTTGTCTTGGGGTTAGACAAAGAAATACTAATCAAATGTCGAGCATAAATTACCTGAATACTATGTTCAAACTTCTACTTCTTCAATCCACTCGTATGGTTCCTTCCTCCTTCCCTTCATTTTTTTTGAAGAACTTGCACATAGATTAGTAGTACCAAATATATAAATCAAAGTAATGATAAATGTTAGAAAGATTACTATTTAGTTTCTATTGCATATATTGCAACTTGAAGGGATTGGCTTCATTGAGCCATTTGCCCAACTTGAGAGAGACTAGCTTCCTTGAGCCATCTTTGTTCAACTTAGGAGGGACAAGCTTCATTTAGCTATTTTGCCCAATGTGAGAGAGACTGACTTCCTTGAGCCATCTTTGTCTAACTTAAGAGGGACTAGCTTCCTTGAGCCAATTAACCCAATCTTGAGAGAGACTGACTTCCTTGAGCCATCTCTATCCAACTTGGGAGGGACTAGCTTTCTTTGAGTCATTCACCCCCATTGGCTTCCTTGAGCACTTATACTTGGATAGAATCGCCCTTCTTTGTGTCATCCTACTCATCTAGGGTGTTGGCTTCCTTGAGCCATGCCGCCCCATATTGGCTTCCTTGAGCCCTTATACTTAGAGAGGATTGACCTTCTTTGTGTCATCCTACTCATCTAGGTAGGGTGTTGGCTTCCTTGAGCCATGTCGCCCCCCCTCATGCTTCCTTGAGCCTTTATACTTAGAGAGGATTGACCTTCTTTGTGTCATCCTACTCATCTAAGCATGGTGTTGGCTTCCTTGAGCCATGTCGCCCCCCTCATGGGCTTCCTTGAGCCTTTATACTTAGATAGGATTGACCTTCTTTGTGTCATCCTACTCATCGAGGCAAGGTGTTGGCTTCCTTGAGCCATGTCACCCCCTCATGAGCTTCCTTGAGCCTTTTCTTCCCCAAGTATCTACTTGGCAGCCATTAGCTTGACCTCCATTCTCACTTCCCTCTTTCTTGGTTATTGTAACCACATTGCTTTCCTCCTTAGAATGTCCCCTCAGGGATTTGCCTTAACTTAGTCCTGAGACAACAATTTTAGCTTAGAGAGAGAGTTGTAATATACATAATTTTATCAGAACTAAATACATATCATTATACTATTTAACTTAGAATTTAAATAATAGTTCAAAGAATAGAACTTATCTTGATAAATTTCTCTAGGTTGTATACTTGAAAATTATAACTTAATGTCATTAATTGCTATTGCTCAACTGAGCCTTCGGATTAAAGTAAAATAGATTTTTCACAAATGAGCTTTAATTTTTTTCATTTCTTCTATTCGTTCTTTCTTCCTTTCAGTCTTCTCAAAATCCTTCTATATGTATCTTTTCTGGAAGAATGCAATGCGCTAGATCATTGTATATGACAGGAATTCTCTCCACAAGAATGCTTCTATCCGTTGTTGTCTTGTCATGAAGATGTTGTTGTTGCCCTGTGTAAAATTACGGAAGCAATGTAGGAATTCTCGATTTGCTAATAATTCCGTACGACTTCTATACAAGCAGTTTCTTTTCTTCAGTATAGACTTGAGATTACAATCTCTTTTTCTAGGTTGACAATAGCTAATCTTTTTCTTTGGATGCTGAAATTTTTGGTTAGGTTTCATGGTTGATCTTTAGAGTGTTATTTCTTCCACAGGTTCGCAGGATTATGCTCTGATACCACTGTAATGTCCCCTTATGGTAATACTCAGGAAATAAGAAAACAATTGACTCGTAAATCGCTTGCAAAAGACTTCTTTCTATTAAAGCTCAAATGCAAGAGACTTCCCTTTCAAGATAGACTCCACTAACACTTAGAATAATAACAATTAATGCTGTTTAAGAATGATAGATTGTGATAAATGATTGATATCACTCATAAAAGAAGGATATTAGAATCAATATCACTATTATCTCTGATTTAACACTTAAATGTATGCCAAATGATCCTGATCTATATCTGTACTTAGTGTAATGCAAAAGGATGGTCTAGAGTATCTCTGCTGTCTCTGATAAAACCTATAATAATTGTGCAAGGGTGATCTCTGATCTGCAAAGCGTGGAGTTTACTCCGCTATCTCTGATATGACAATGCATATTATGCCGCAAGTAACCTCTCAACTCCTTGTAGCCTTTCCTGATATATCAATGTCAATGTGCTGTGTTCTCTTTCCTCAATCGCTTATAGCAATGATGCAGGTTTGCTGTTCTGATTAGAGTCTTGAAGTATGCAATGATCTCATTAATATCGCTTATATCAATATTGTGATTGTTATGACTGATTTGGCTATATCAATATGTAATATACTTTGTATTGGTCAATTCAGACCCTCAGTCTATATATGAATGCTTGTCTGATATGTATGATTATATAGCAGTAGCAATTACATATGAACTTCAGAAACGGATGCTTGCTGGATTTAACTTGTGAACTATAGTAATTCCAAAGGTGCTATTTCTAATATTTATCACTGGAAAATATATGTCCAAAGCCAAGGGCTGGTTGCTTAATAAGAGTGAATAAGTTACCCGATAATTCTCATGAGTGTATTCTGATTCGTATATGATTTGCTTGTTGGAAAAACGATTGTCTTATTTTTCTTATTCCCTCATTTCTATCTCCGATTTATAATGGAAACATGTAATCAATGTCCTTTGCTTATAGCAATGCTACGGTATCTGGTATATCAATGAAATTAAGAAATGGAACGTACTTGCTTGAAGCGATTAGCGCAGTGTCTAGTTATCAATAAATACTTGCACTTCAATGGATGCTCTATCTGATGCACAATCAAGAGTGTATGATCCCTTAGATGCCGCCTATAATATATACTATGTGTACTTGCACCAATAAAGCCGATAGGCTATTGACTCGAAACAGAGCGTATCCAAAGGATGGGAAGAGAAGAGGTAATATTTTATTTTTATTTTTCTTATGATCCGAATGAGTGAAGGGGTCCGCCTTCTTATATAATGTGTTTGGAATGATGAGCCCCTTGGTAAGAGACATGTCCCGTGTCCCTTAATACTTTTCTTTATACAACTATTAGTCGCATCCCTTGGGACATCGTTAAGACTTGTAATGGTAACAATTATGTATTTCCTTATTAAATTAATAGTTATGGTAACCATTGTTGACTTACTAATCATTGTGTTTCTCCAAGACGGTAACATGTTAGGGTATTGTAATCGATTCTTATCCAAATATAAACGGGGACTATTATTGCAATTAGTCGTTCATTATTATTGCCGATATGGTTACGATGAGAATTATCCGTTTGATCTTTAGAATATGGATGATGGACTGGTAAGGATCTCAATGGTTCTTTGATATTGTGTATTGTTCTTTTAATAATAAGTTTAAATCTTTAATTAAAACTTATTCAATCATATATTGAATCTTATTAAACTTAGGTCTTGAATGGGGACATGACAACATATAAGGAGGAGAAGGACTGGTTAGAATATGGATGATGGACTGGTAAGGATCTCAATGGTTCTTTGATATCGTGTATTGTTCTTCTAATAATAAGTTCAAATCTTTAATTAAAACTTATTCAATCATATATTGAATCTTATTAACCTTAGGTCTTGAATGGGGGCATGACAACATATAAGGAGGAGAAGGACATCCTTGGATCCTTATGTATGTGAATTTGGGAAATTGAATGAATCATGCACCATATTGTTTGATAAGTGCTTGTGCCTCCAGAGACAATCTCTGATGGATTCCACCTTGTAGAGTCCTAGTGATGTGCATAGTGAAAGTATCATTGATCGTTCTATAGTGCTGCTTAGGTTGGTGATGCAATATTTCATAGGAATCAGAAACCCTTATCTCTTCGGGCCTCCTTTCAACTCTGCCTCTGTGGTAGTCCCGCATATTCATAATTCCTTGCTAGAGAATATATGACATATGAGCTCATGTAGAATGACTTGGTGGGAACTAACCTTCTCAGTTGTACATCTAGGCTATTACTAATGATTCTTGCCCAATTGATCATTCCTTTCCCTTGGATGATTATTTGTATGAAGAACATCCATTTATCAAAACAAAAGGCTTGAGAAGCACCTAGAACTCGGCTAAGCATGGTGATCAAATCCCTGAATTCTTCTTTGAAGTCAATTCGGTGTGGCCCATTAGGTATCTTATCAGGCGAGGTCTACTCTTTTGCAACCAATCCCTATTGATGATTGCTAGGCATGCATCAGGATCATCTTCATAAATTGATTTAGCTCCTTCCAAGCTTCTATAGATCATGTCCCTTTGTTCCGGTAGGTGGAAAGCTTCACTTATAGCTGTTTCTGATAGGTAAGCAAGAATGGTTCCATCCTCTGCCACAATTCTCCTTGAGTGTGAATCATAGTGTTTGGCACACTCAATCATTAGTTCATGACATCTATCTGCATGAGGGAAGCCGGCTGCCTTGATGATGCCGCTTTCTATTATCCTCTTGGCTATAGGTGATGATTTGCCAATATATGGTGCCTCACGAAACTTCTTCACATTGAAGTTCCCAAGGTTTGTACCTCCAATGTTGCTCCACCGGGATGTGATTTGAGCCTCTAAGTCATCATTCTTTTGATCTTCTTTGATGAGAGCCTGTTGGGAGGTAGATCCACTTGCCTTGGGCGCTGCCATCATTCACCTATTAAAGATGTTCAAGTTAGGGTCTCGACAAGGTTATGAAATTATTGACTTCAGGCTTGCAAAACCTTAGAATGAAGATGAAATACTGATTTAAACCAGTCCTACACTCTAATGATTCTAATCAAATGCTTAATAAGACTGATCTAACTCTATACATGCATCCTAACTTGAATGAATTATGATTTTCTGCCTCTAATCAGACCTGATTTTTTATTTTAAATGCAGTCCTTACCTCTGATTTTGATGATTTCCTTTCAATCAAAGGACTGATATTAATTAATGAATTCACTGTTTGGAATGCAATTCTAACAACTAAAGGCAAATCTGGGCTGTTTCAAGATGAATTCGCTATCTGATAGGCTTCTTTGCTGAGCAAATTCGCTGCTTTTTGATGCTTAACTGATGAATTCTCCTGCTTCAAAAGATCAGACCTACATGTCTAATGATGAAATTCGCCTTTTATGCTGATGAAATTCGCTATTGCTTGATGAGGTTCGCCAATATTCTGATGGAATTCGCTGACCTGCTGCTGATGGATTCGGTGCTAGAGAGGAATTGTGTTTTGAATTGATGCTAAAATGATTAATTTGATCCTCCTTATATATGTGCTTAGGGCAAAGGATGTGTCTTTTGGGTAAAGGGCCAACTTGTTTAGACAAAAACAAAATAATAAATTGCCTTCCTTAATGCTAGCCGACTTAACATATTAGAGCCCTCCCTTTTAGCAATTCGAATTTTAAATGGAATTTTGGCGCCAAAATGCTTGCCTTTGGAGAATTCACTCTAGGACCTTAGCAAGGACATGATCTTGATAGAAAAATTCGCTCTAATGTCCTTCGGAAGGTACATGACCTTGATAAAAATTCGCTCTATGTCCTTCGGAAGGTACATGACCTTGATAAAAATCCGCTCTATGTGCTTCGGAAGGTACATGACCTTGATAAAAATTCGCTCTATGTCCTTCGGAAGGTACACGACCTTGATAAAAATTCGCTCTATGTCCTCTCTAAGGTACATCAATTCATAATTCGCTCCAGGACCTTTGGGAGGTATACAACCTTGGTGAAATTTTCACTCTAGGACCTTAGCAAGGACATGAATCTTGATAAAAAAATTTGCTCTAGGACCTCTCCAAGGACATAATCTTGATAAAAAAATTCACGCTATGTCCTTCGGAAGGTACAAGACTTACTAGGAAAGTTTGATCTCAAATCTCAACAAGGTACATGCTTTAACAAATTCACCCTAAAACCTCTCCAAGACTTCAAAAAAATTCACTATCGATCTTCATTTGGATAAATTCGCTCTTGATCCCTTGCAAGGTACACATCTTGGCAAAAATTCGCTTTGGACCCTTAGGAAGGTACATGTCCTTGTGAAGAAATTCGCTCTATGACCTCAGCAAGGTACATGAAAATTTCGCTCTAGATCCTTTGGAAGGTACATGACTTCAACATCTTCTTTCACTTGGTTGGTTTTGACCTTAAGTTTTCCAATATTTCCACATGAAAGCATCATCAATTCAACAAATTTGCTCTGTGACCTTTGGAAGGTACATGCCCTTGGTGAAATTTTCCTTCCAGGACCTTAGCAAGGTACATGATCTCAAAAATTCGCTTTAGGACCTTCGAAAGGTACGCAACTTGGTGAAAAAATTTCGCTCTCAAGTTAGGACCAGGTACGCAACCTTATGAATAGCTCCACTTAGCTCTTTCACCTGACTTTGCTTGGTTTGTTCAATCCTCAAGTCCTTCATCTATGAATCATTCTTGCAACGCTTGATGACCTACTCCACTCCATTCACTAGAAAAGAGCATAGAGAGACTACTCCTAGAGAAGGCAAAATCCTAAAAAAAGGGGGGTCCCCATCTTGATGGGGTGATGTGTGATGTGGTCACAACACATCCCACTTGTGCCCTAGTTGTTAATTTGGACTGTTTACGCCATGATACATGTTTTCCCTGGTGCATTTATGCTATACTTGCAAGATGTTTAACATGCACTAGTTTTCATGTTTAAATGGAATGAATGTGCCTACTGTTTCATGTTTTAAATTGAATGAATATGTTAAGATGTTCAGGCTTATTTGAATGATGTCAACTATGCTTATAATGATGATTTGATGAATTGATAGTTAACATTGTGACATGATGTCTTACCTTTGTCAATGAATTATGAAATGTCCGAACAGGACAAGATTTTGGATCTAACTAATTTAATTGGCCAAGTGTGTGTAGGAGATCGTTGTCCTCCGCGAAGGGAGGGAAAGTATCATCAGGTCGGGAGGTAAAGGAAAGAAAGAACTCTATGCCGTCTAGAACCCTAACCTGAGCCAAGTAGACTTTTCAGTGACCTTGTCAAACCTTGTCAGTCGTCACGTCAAGTAACCTTAGATGGCCCGTGCAAGGATTTTAGGGTTCATAACCCTAGGTTATGTTTGCGTTTCGAGGTAACTTGTTATTATCATTTTAAGGAATTTTTAATTAATTGTTTAATTAATTATTATTTTAAATGCCTCGGAAGCTCATGAGTAATCACACATAAATAGCATGGATATGAGAGTACGTATACCCGACAGTATACGTGCCCTCATAGGCATGCCTACCCAAGGCGTATATATTCATATATGTAAATATATGAATATATTATGCAAAATTATTGAAAGGTTAAGTAACCTTAAAAATAAAAGGAATGGAAAAAACCTTATTATTTATTTTTAAAAAATAATAAATAAGAAACACTTCCTAATTGTCGCTAAAGTATTAGTGACTTAAAATAATAAGGATATTAAACAATTAAAGCACCCTATTCTTAGCACTATGCTCATATACACCACTATTATTTTATGAGCAAGATATAATTTTATCGGGCAAGTGAATGAAGGAAATTAATATATATTTCAAACACTTTATTATATTTATTTATTTTCGGTAATTGGCCGAAGCCTGAATAGCTTTTGACTGGAGCTATGAACCAGTGGGGACACAGTAGGGGGCCCCATCCCCATTACATATCTTTGAATTATTATTATTATTATGTTTGATTAGATTGATCCCAAGACCTTCTCCATCCTATGGAAGGCCAAGAGTCACAACTTAGAATTCCACTTCATATGTCCCTATTGGGAATTGAAATTGGGTCTCCACAGTGAGAACCCAATGTTTTAACCAGTTAAGCTCAACCCCTTTGACCAAACACTTCATTATATTATCGAGATGAAGGAAAATATTTTGAGCGGACATTTTGGTAGTCGAGAACATTCATTTGGCATGATATGTCAAACCTTCCCCAGGAAGCTTGAGACGGGAAAATAACGTGAAGAAAATGTAATGCTTTTTGCGTGACTCTTGGGGGTGGGTTTTGAATTCAGCCCGGTATTAGGGCGAAAGGAGGATGAAAACATGTTTTTGTGAATACATAAGCGAATATGAAAAGAAAACGATTCATTCTGATCTTTTGTCCCGAAAAATAGAAAGGTTTCTGCTCTGCGTTTTATCATCTTTGGCTCTGCAATTCTCATCTTCTTGCCACGGTTTTCCAGTTACTGCTCTACATATTCAAGAGCAGAGGGTTTGACAAGAGAAAGGTTGCAAGAATTCATTTCAGACGTTTTTCTTCCTCATTCAGGTCATGTATTCTGGGCAAACCCTACGATTTTGTTCTGCATTCCATTCATTGTCTCTTAGGCTTTGAATTATAGTGTTATGTTTAAAAAACCAGAGATATATCGGTTATGTGCAATTTGTTTTAAGATTTCTAAAAACCCCATGATATATCGGGTTATTATAAAGTATGAAAAACTGAAACAAGTATAGAGATGTACTTTGGGAATTATTTTGAGCTAAACCATTCTACAGTTTTAAAGGTTATACATACTGCATCTGCTACATTCTGTATAAAACCAGTTTTAATACTGTTTTGGTCTTAAAATGAAATACGTACTATTTTTGCAATATTCTGTATAAAACCAGTTTTATTACTGCTTGGGAATTTAAGGAGGGTTTGTAAGTTGTCGAACCAGTTTCCCTGTGTGTACGCTTAAGTAATATATATTCATATATTTTTGTGTATATACATATATATATATATATGTCTCTTGATTTCATATATAATGATATGCCGAGAATTTCTATATTGTTGAAATACCGTTGAAAAATCATACCAGTTAGGGTGTTTTAATTTTTCAGCTGTTATGATTCTTCAATTTAAATAAAGCATACTTCATGTTCAGGTAGTTTGCTGTTGCAGACCTTTTCCACTACCAAAATCTATGTATCATTATGAACTAGTGGGTTGCTGGAACTATTTGAGTTTTCAAAATTAATTTCTATTCATTACATACTTTTATACTTGTTGAGGAATTATTTCACTGCTTAAAACCCAATACTGCATTAGCAGTCTTTTGATGTCTAAGAGAATTTAAACAACTGACAATACTTAACATGTATGTGAAGGTAATTTATATTTGTGTATACCTGTCTACGTGCATTAACATATACTGGTAAGTGTATATCAGTATGCTTATTACTGGTAATTAGCTAGATGAAGCAACTGATAATACTCAACATATATGTGAATGTATATATATTTGTGTATACTTGTATATAAACTCAAACATACCCCTGTAAGTGTATTTCAGTATGGTTTATAACTGCATATTAGAAGAGATAACCAGTAAGGTTTCCAAACCATACCTCTCACATTAGAGAGGGTGCTCTTTCTTAGACTTGAAATAAGAAGATTTCTTATCTCTTGAATGAGCATTTTCAGATTTGTCTAAGTCTGATATAATATCAAACAGCAGCAACAGACAACCTATCTAATTGAGATTATCATCTCAAGGCTATAAAATAAACTAATACCCTAGCCTAGGTGTTAAATTGGTGATCAGATTGGACAGACAAAAACAATAATATGTCTTCACAAATAATGCTTCACTGTGTGAAACTGGATTATTAATAAATGTGGTTCAGACTTCGAAAGAATGACACAGGTTCAGTCTGCCTTAATGTAAGATTCAATTTGCTGATGAAGAATCCAATGTGCAGATGGTAATACACGAATTGCTGAAGGAGGATACACAATATGCTGTAGAAAACAATGAATGAACTGCTGAAGTAATAACACGAACTGCTGTAGTTATTAGATGATTCGATTTGCTTGTGTCTTCTAATACAATCCTTTGGAAGAGTGAAGGAACGGGTCTATATATCCATTTAAGGGTGGTGCCAAGCAACACGACTTATACACAAGTCAGTTCATCTTTAATTAACACGTCTTCTCAAGGGATTAACCAATGTTAACTAACACGTCTCCCAAGGTGGTAGTTATAATTAGTTAATATACATTTGCAACCGGTTTTCATAAAGTTGCTAAACTAAGAACATAAGAAATCACCAAGAGCGTGAGATTTAAATCGGAGAACATAAATGTCTAAGGCCGATAGGCCACTAGGCATTTATGTCGGTCTGAAGGATCTAACAAACACTACATACATCAACACTCCCTCTTAGCTAGGGAGGAATCCTTCTAGATGTTTATAAGTCACGTCACCTCATTGTGATGTTTGACCACAATGGCTACTTCCATATGTGGAAAGGAAAGATATCATCTCATCGTGATATCAACCATCATGGCTTATCCATAGATATCAACCATCATGGCTTATCCATAGATATCACCTCACGTGATATCCACCATTATGGCTTATCCATAGATATCAACCACTATTGTGAGATCGTCACCTTACAATGATGGTAAGATGCACAAGTGTTCATCATTGTGAGATCGTCACCTCGCAATGATATTCACCATGGCTCATCCAGAGGGTAAACACACAAGTACAAGAAGATCACCACGGGCTCTCTCACGTGGTGTTGTCATGGCGTCACACACGACATCCACCATGAACCATATCAGAGGTTGGAGATAAGGGCTTACACCTCAAGCCTCTCTCAAGGAGAAATGCATTAACAAGAGTTTACACTTTAAACATCTTTTGAAGATAAGAATACATTAGTATATATATAAACAAATCAATGAAGCTGAGACTCAATCTCAGCTAGGACTTCATTCTCCACCATACCGAGCTTACCTCGAAAGTACACAAACTTTATTCGAGAGAGGGGCTTGGTGAGAATGTTTGTCGTTTGCTCATCAATACTAATGTATCTCAACTGAATAGCATTCCTTTCCACCATGTCTCTAACATAGTGATACTTGATCACTAGAGAAACCATCTTGACATGGTCCACTCCCTCTGAACCAATATGACCAAGATCCTCGGATATCAATCGAAGCACATCCTCTTAGTTGTTCCCTTTGTCACGGAAGCATCCCCGACTCACATGGTCCCAATCATGGAAGATATCTTGCTTCGGGAGACTCTCATCATCTGGTATGATCCTCATACGGCTGGAAGTGCTAGATCCAAAGCCACCATGAATCTACTGTCATAAGATCGAGCCCTAGGCAGGAATATGACCATCCTGAGATTTAGAACAAAACCCCCTTGCAGTACACTCCCTCTCACTGGAAGAGCCTTCTTGTCTCAACTTACTTCGTAACCGTAGATGCTATCATCATCTGCACAAATGTCTCTATGGCTTTAACAAGTGAATTGTTGCACTTCTGCAGGTAAATACTTGTTTTATAAAAATTTGGAAATGCAAAATCTCAGAATCTCCACTAAAGTCCTCTACATATTCTTCCTAAATTTCAATCTCTTCATCACAAATAGAACTTCAAAACTCTATAACCTGAAAAGCGGCTGTCATTTTAAAGATGTCATGTATGTAAGGGACAAGTTTCTCATAGTAAATTGAAGAAATTTTAAAAAACAAGATATCCAAATGCAACTTGTCGTAAGCGAACATCTGTTGACAATGTTGTTTCACAAATAATACGCATAATGTAATTGCATGACTTAATAACTACATATTTCATGAACATTATTCAACCATAAAACTTTTCTCTTTCAAATCAGAATATGAATCCATCTACATCCTTTTGTGGAAGAGTCTCACCAACATCCGCAATGGAAGCTTGAGGCATAGTTCTAGTTGGACATTTCATTGCGTAGTGACCATATTTGTCACATCTAAAGCATCGGATTTCTGAAATATCCTTCCTTCTTTTGAAGTGTCATTTCTTACCTTTCTTCTTTGAGGAGTGAGAGGCAAGAACGTGAATATCTTCATTTGTAAAACTTTGACCAATGCCTCTTGTGACCAATCTTGACTCTTCTTGAATGCAGTCTATCTTCAATCAATCAAACTTAGGAAGTTTTGATCTTGCGCTTATCCCTTGAATAAATGATTCCCAAGATGAAGGGAGACCATTGAGTGCCAACATGGTTAACTCTTTGCCCTCTATAGTGTGTCCAATGGTACAAAGTTGATCTCTCAATTCAGTAATCTTCATGAAGTATGAGGTGATGGATTCTTCTTTCGTCATTTTGATGTGGTGAAGTTGTTGCTTTAATGCAAGGGCTCGACTTGTGTTGTTGATCTCATACATTTCCTCAAATGCTTTGAACATGTCATATGCCATCTCCAACTTGGAAATAATTAGCACAATGTGATCTTTCATTGAGTCAACCAACATCTTCATTGCTTTGTGGTTCTTTCTCTTCCATTGAAGCTTCTCAACCTCTTTGGTTGGTTCCGGTATGGCTTTCTTCACGAATTCATCTAATTCGTTTTCACCCAAGGCAAGCATAATTCTAAACTTCCAAGATACGAAGTTTGATGCTTCCTCAAGTCTGTCTTCAACTCTAATTCCATTCACCATCTTGACATTTGATAGGAGTAGTCGAACTTGAAGACAATAGTGGAAGATGACCTTGCTTCTATAAATCTGATTTGATCTTTCCTTAAGCCTGCTCTGATACCATGTTAAATAGGTGATAAAATTGGACAGACAAAAACAATAATATGCCTTCACAAATAATGCTTCACATTGTGAAACTGGATTATTAATAAATGCGGTTCAGACTTCTAAAGAATGACATAGGTTCAATCTGCTTTAATGTAAGAGTCAATTTGTTGATGGAGAATCCAATGTGCAGGTGGTAATACACGAATTGCTGAAGGAGGATACACGATATGTTGTAGATAACAATGAATGAACTGCTGAAGTAATAATACGAACTGTTGTAGTTATTAGATGATTCGATTCGCTTGTGTCTTCTAATACGATCCCTTGGAAGAGTGAAGGAACGGGTCTATATACCCATTCAAGGGCGGCGCCAAGCAACACGACTTATACACAAGTCGATTCATCTTTAATCAACATGTCTTCTCAAGGGATTAACCAATGTTAACTAACACGTCTCCCAAGGTGGTAGTTATAATTAGTTAATATACATTTGCCACCGGTTTTCATAAAGCCGCTAAACTAAGAACATAAGAAATCGCAAAGAGCATGAGATTTAAATCGGAGAACATAAATGTCTAAGGCCAATAGGCCACTAGGCATTTATGTCGGTCTGAAGGATTCAATAGACGCTACATACATCAACACTAGGAAGGTAGTTGGTAGAAGGGGAGGTTGTACTTCGACGCAAATAGCATCACCATTGAGAGATTACTCTCAAGATGCCTGGACAGCAGAGTCATGTGAGGCATGGGTTATATTCCATACTTATGAGTTGGATGTACAGCTAGTAGCTCTTATGCCCCCTATTTTCCCATGCCAGGGATTTAGTTGAACCATCACAAATCATTGCAATCTTTAATGAGAAGAAATAAACAATAACTTTAAGTGTACTATAGCTGATAACAAATGAAAATTTAAACATACATATGGTCATAGTTCCTATATGAGTTCAATCGAACCCATTTGACCTTAAATCCATGCCAAAGGGTATGATCATTGACAGCGCATTAATTCGTGCGTGCAGTGTTAAACCTTCGCCAAGGTGGTGTTGCGTAATGCATGCAATCGTCTGATCATTAGTACCAGATACACCTCTAGTCAAGGGCGTCATACTAGTAGGGAGTTACCCTTAGTGTATGACCGACTAATGCGTGTAGGTCCTAACACCAAGTCTCAGATGGCATTGAGTTCCACTTCCCATTACCTCCCTGCGAAGGGTCGGGCCAATCCAGTTGGATATAGCACGAGGGGCTAGATAGTCCGTGGTTGGGCGGAAAAGCGCCCTGATGATACTTTCCCTCCTCACTGGTATTAATGCATCAGATGAAATGTACTTTCTAAACCCTCTCTCTTTCAATTAATGCAATGTTATTTAATTTCTTATCTTACGTTTATGTTTGATTTAGATCAATGTAATTACTTTCAGATATTGCTAACTCAAAAAAAAAAATCTCTTCCTTTACATGCTAAGTTGTAATTGATCATGTTAACGGCTATTTTCGTTTCAGTAAGTTACATTATATTTAAATGCTTCATATAAATTCTTGCTTGTTACAACTTGTCTGCAACAATAATTGAAAGAGGATTTTTAACTGTGATAAAATGGTACTAATGCAGTTGGTAAAGGTTATACTAGGACCTGAGGGCTTGACAAATATAGGATGCTTTTGGTGACATGCTTTGACTCTTGCACTTTTTAACAAGAATCTATCTAAATCTGTTGTGAATAAGAAAGTAAGGGAGTGCCCACTGGAGATCCTTAAAAGGGTAATAATGAGGAAATAGTAAATAGAGGTGATATTTTTTAGGATGAGCCAAGATATATCCTAGGTGCAAAGCATAGGCAACCCTCAAGTATTCAGATTGAAACTTCCATTTCTCAGTTGAAGAATGAATTGAATGAGGTAAGGGCGGATAGTAAGGTTATAGAGGAATTCTGCTAGAATCTTCACTTGGCTATAAGACACATGATCATTTCATTCCATAATGACACCCTGGAGTTGACCAATGGTTTTATGATGCTCATGTTGGATAATAGTTTGTTAACTAGGGTGTAATGTCCCCATTTTTCCTATGAGATCACTCAGTTGCATAGTTTTGCCTGTTAGCCATCTCCGCAGGCAATTACAGAAGTTAGGGGATGATTGGCTTTACCAAGAGGAGTCTATACTTGGTCACTTTTTGGCCTTGTGAGCTTAAGTTACATAGACTTTATAATAATTCAAAGTTACTTTTTCTATAATTAGAAAAATTATAAAGTAATTTTATTAAAAAGGAGATTAATAAAAGTTAATGATGAATTATAAAATGGCCCCTTGGCACATTTCCCTAGAAATTATAACTTAAAGGTTATAACATAATAATATGGCCACTTTTAATGAGGAATTAGACCCTCAATGGGTCAAACCACTTAGGGGAAGTTTTTTTTTAATAAAAAGAAACATTTTCGCATGTTTTATGATGCCAAAAGCCCAACCCTAACCCCAAATTCGAATTAGGGTTCGAGGAATGTTAAAAGAGCATTTGGGAGTTCATTTGTAGACTATGTTTTGTGAATTTTTGGAGAATCCTTTAATTTCAGCAGGTCTGCAGCAAATTGGCAGAATTCTGGAGCAGATTTGAAGACGAAAACCTTCAAATTGTAGATGTAGGACGAAAACCCTTCCACCTATCAGCATATTGATCTTCATTGGAGGCTCTTTTCAGGTCATTCGGGTCAAATTTCAGAGCACATCAGAGAAATTCAGCTTCACAGGGGAATAAATTTCAGAGCACATCAGAGAGTTCTCAATTCCCAGCAAGTTTGTAACCCCAAACAGCAGATTGTACCTTTCCCAAGCTAGTCGTACCACCAAATCTTGCCTGGAGTTTTCAATAAAATAAAATAAGGGATTTTACAGCAGTAGTTCAAATTTCATTGTTAGCATCTAATAAGAAGAATTCCAATGGTTATTTGGTGAAATTAGTTCATACTGGAGCTACAGGAGCAAATCAGTGGGTAGAAAGCACACCAAATTGGAGTCTCTCCTGGGGGAAGTTCAGGAATTCCATTGGAATCAGGATTTCTTCACAAATTTGTTTTAGATAATTATTCAGTAGGTGAATAAAGCTCATTGGAGCCATTTGTTGCAGCTGGATATACTTCATTCAATCTTTCCACCTGTTCAGGCAAATAAATCACCTTCAATCCCAACACTGGACTCCTGGTAGGCCATTATTGGCTTGGGTTGTTGAAAATAATCATTTATTTTCATTTGTTCATTGCTGATAAATAAAATCAGAAGTCTGAGATTCATTTTCAGTCAATTATTTTATGTATTGCATTTGTTATTCATTTTGCATTGTCAAATTCCAAAAGTCAATAACATGCAAGTTATCCTCAAAACCTCAAACTGCATTAAAAAACCAAAATTCCAACCGCAGGTCAAAGAAATCACACTCAGAAAAACATATCAGATTGTTCCAATTAGCATTTGGCATCTTTCATAGGGTAACGTGAAGAACAGAGATAATTAAAGAATTGAAGGTCCATGGTGCAGTGCCTGTTTCAGGTGAATTTACATCTAGATTGAAATTTACTCTGGTTTCTGGTAATGGTGTGTTTAGTCATGTCTCGCCATGGTGGAAGATGGTAGCACCTGGAAGTGGTCGTGCTCATGAGCCTATGCAGTTCCATTGTCCATGGTTGGAGGTTTCGGGTGGCATTGTTCTCTTTGCTTTTGTGGTGATGTGGAATTATTGTCGAACCTGTAGGGCTCTAGTTGGTAGTATATTATCTATCAAGTGGTCTGTTTGTAGATGCAGTTCATGCTTAGGTTTTCTGGTACTCTGTTTTGTTCGTTACAAGTCATATGAAGTTTTGTAAGTTCTGACAATTACATGTAGACTTTTGTTTTTGATATAGTAAAGGTGGGACCCCTTAATCGATCCCTAAAATTACATCAAAAAAATTTCTACTTCTACAATACTGCTTAATTATGGGGCTCTTGGCTCATTGGATCCCGAATTTAGTAACCCCTGTTCAGCCAATCAACAAAGCCCAATGGACAAGTTGTCAAATTTCATATATAAGACTCTAATGGGTATATTGATGTAGAAGTTGTAGATAAAAATATAAAAATAAATCTCCATATCCTTGCACAGCAATATGTCTTAGGTGTGTGGATAATCAACAAAGCCCAATGGACAAGTTGTCAAATTTCATATATAAGACTCTAATGGGTATATTGATGTAGAAGTTGTAGATAAAAATATAAAAATAAATCTCCATATCCTTGCACAGCAATATGTCTTAGGTGTGTGGATTCTAAATATAGTCGCTTATTAGTTTTCTAATTGACTGCTCCTTTTACACTACTATGTCTATTTATAATATTCCTTGGCTCCGTAAGATTATCCTTGTGTTTTTAGACGCAATATCCTTTTACATTATCACCTCTATTTTTATTAGCATACTGATGTACAGTTTCTATATTTACTATAGTTCTATTTCTTTTCAATTGCCACATCTACTTTGAACAGTATACTGGTATAAGATACCACTACAATATCTCTTATTCTTGCAATCATAAGTATTATCGCATATTTATCAAACTTATTAGTCATTAAGTATTAACAATGGATCTTTCCTTCTAATTAATTAGATCATAAGTATTATCGCATATTTATCAAACTTATTAGTCATTAAGTATTAACAATGGATCTTTCCTTCTAATTAATTAGGTCAAGCTTTTGCTCTAGTAATTAAGAGGTTCGCCATCCATTGGGGCTTGAAACAAGCCATGCCTCCTCTCAAAGAGTCAACCCATCCCAGTGGACAGGACTTCCATTAATCGGTATACCAGCATAAAAGTTATAAAAAAAAAGTCCCGGTTGCAACTCCTCAATATTATCCCTCAGCTTTTAAATTTATTATTCTCCTTCCATTGCTACCTCTATTTTAAATTTTTAATCTATTATAGCGACGTTAAAACTTAAAACTGTTAAAAGTTTCTATTGTCACATACCCTAGAAATTAAGACTTAGATTTCAAATTTTGCATTCCTTAGGATAGGTCCCCATGCAGCTGTGTAGCTTATTTTGGTTAGCAGCCACTGCTCAATTTTAAATGGATTTATTAATAATAATTTTTGAAGGTAAAATTTAGAGAAAAAATGGAGGCAAATACAAAGGAAGGAAACAAATTTGTGGAGCCGCGTGTCATTTTTCCCAATAGGTAGTTGCTGCTTATTTCCAGCCCCCACCTCCCCTTCTGCAAAGCTTATTTTCAATTCTTAAGCAGTAGCTGCTTTACTAAAATAGAAAAAGATCCCAATTTATCCTTTTCCCATAATTAAAAATTTGTATGGGAAACTCCAACTGCTTAAATTTGAACAGCAATTGCACTTAAACAAGCTGCATGGGACATAAGATCACTCATTAATGTCTCTATTTTTATCGGTAACACCAGTGCCAAAGCTGTATATAACTTATCTTATTCTTGCAGCTAGTAAATATTATGCCTGCACAACAACCAATATTGTATTGATCCAATATTGTATTGATTGCACGCAGTATTTGCCATAGCATAGGTTTTAAAGCAGTAAATAATAATTGGCCCTGCATTGATTAATAAAAGTGCAAAATCCGTTAAAAACAATACAAGTTTTATTGATTGAAAAGAGCATTTAACATAATACCAGTTTCAGAGTTGTAAAGAAGTAGATAACTTCTCTCATTCTGGCCACTCCTAGATTACATCCCTTTGTTTTCAAATTTACCATTCCTTTTCCAATTACCATATCATATTCATTTTTCAAGTAGTATTCACAATAGTACTGGTGTTAAAGTCGTATTTAAGAATAAACACTGTATTGATTACACATAATATTTACCATGGCACATATGTAAAATCTGTGTAAAAAAAATTAACCCCGTATCGATTGACACTATTTACCATAATGTCAGTGCCAAAGCAGGAATATAAATATTATTATTCGTTATTCCATTACTCTGTTCATTGCTATAAGTAACACTGATGTTAAACCTTAAATGACAAATACGGCTGTGTCGATTGCCATAATGCCGGTAACAAAGCCAAAAATAACAATTAGCCATATATTGATTGTACATGATCTTACCAGAGTAACCTTGCATGAAGAAGCATCCCTGCCTCTAAAATAACAATTAACGCTGTATCAATTCTCAATATATCGATGTTTCTATTTTCATCAGCAGTGTTGAAGCCCTAAACAACAAGTAATCCTATACTGACTGCCCTAAAACTGGCGATGAAACCGTCGATAACAATTAAACCTGTGTCGATTGCACGGAGCATATACCGGCAATAAAAAGAAAGAAGAAGAAGGCGGACTTACATGTCTTGGAGTGCAAAGGTGAGGTCAGTAAGAATGTGACGGGCAACAGGGGGAGCCGGCTGAGGAGGCGGAAGGAGTTCAAGGCGTTCGATGAAGGCGCCAAAGTCTTCTTTCCTCTTCTTCTGTCTCTTCTTCTTCTCCCATTGCCTGCTAACAATGATAAGCCCCGCTATGCCAAGGCCCACCAGCACGCAGACCTTGGCCATCGACGACATCTTTAACTTCTCCAGCGTGTGGAAGCTTGGGCGAGACTCGAACTCGCAACCTCAAATGCCCATAAAATGCAGCGTACACAGAATGAGAACGACAAACCGCCTGGGTATTTCTTTGTTTGCTAAACCCTGCGTTATGATTCTCGTGACCGTCGATCACTTTTCTAACACTCATCGGACGGTTCGGGTTGTTTTTTTTTTTATTTCCTTTTATTTTGTGGCACACTTTTGTGATTTAAGGCGGATGCATATTTAAATTGAAAAGCGTTATTTGTATTAAGGAAGGAATAGCTTATCTACAAACCTCTCTAAGATTAAAGGCAGCAAAGAAAATGGTCATTCAAAATGGGCTTCCAACAAATTGGACAAAGTTGTCATCCCTTTGTTCAAAAGTGGAGGCTTCGACAACCCCTCAAATTATTGTATTATAATGATCAATTCTCTTTTTCATAAACTTTTTGGGAGCATGATACAAAGACTAATCATTACTTGGCTTGAAAAGGAGGGAAAGAGAACAAAAGGGTAAATAGAGTTTAGGCCAAAGCATTCTACCATCGACCATTACATCACACACTGACATTTGATTGAGAAGGTTTGGGACAAACAGGGAGGGGAGGTTTTTTGCTACTTCATTCCATTACATCACACATTGACATTTGATTGAGAAGGTTTGGGACAAACAGGGAGGGGAGGTTTTTTGCTACTTCATTGATTTTAAGAAAGCTTTTGACATGGTACCTAGAAGCGAATTGTGGAGTAGAATGGAAGAATTGAAAATTTCATAATATTATAGGATTGTTGTTCACAGATTGTATGGCCAAGTCTAGACCAAAATCCAAACCAAACAAGGATTGTCAAAATGCTTTGGAAGTGGCATTGGGGTCAAGCAAGGTTGCCCATTATTTCAGATGTTGTAATGATGCAAATTTAGAAATTAGGGTTTCAATGATAAAACCACAAACAATCCCATTGAGGAAGGGTTGATAATTCTTATTAGATTCACCTGGATTGGGGTTTGACTTCATATTTCCAAGGATTGAATTTAATTTATTGAAGTCAGGGTAAAATAGGTGATAATTGAAGTGATTTGACAGAAACAGTAAGCTACAGATGTCCCACAAAGCCACCAACCTCGATCTGAGCAAAATAAGATGTCTAGAATATGTTCTCAAAAGTTCGGCTTGATTTTTTAAGACCGAGTAGTATCAATTTGCCATGGTCCTCTAAATTTTTCGCTGTCGAAAGTTGAACTCGTTTGTCCCTGTGAACTCTGTCTATCCCCCCCCCAATACAACTTCGCACATGTTTCCTACACATTAAAAGAAAAGGAAAGATGTTGGGGATAGGGGTTTACCTAAGTCAAACCCCGGTTTAGGAATCAACCTTGAACGAAATGATGAAAATACTGAAATAAATGTTGAATAAGTATACCTCACATCTGCAATTGTTGATGGCAATGTACTAGGCTCTTTGAATGTAATCACAAATGTTGTATGTAATGGCATGACAAACACATGAACGTGAAAAACCCTAATCACACACACATGCTTGCACAAGATTGATGTAGCTTTGCTCCACAAAGGTCAAATGATGAATATGCAACCTTGAAGATCTCTGAAAATGCTTGATGATGGATTATTCACAGATGCACTAATATTAGGGATAGGTAATGGATGGAGTCTTCTAGGTCTAAAATGAATTGATAGGATGTCTTTATATAAGATTCCCTAGGTAATTTACTGATTAGGCCGAACTCCAATGGTCATGTGTAGCCATGAGCATCAATTTCCATCTGGGAGATATAGCACCTGCCCCAATCCAAATTAGGGCCCCGTTGAGAGGGACCTTGGTGTTTTAGGGTGCCATGGTCCAAACCAAGGTGTTCCACGCCCCGGTTCCTCTACAAAGAAGACCAAGATATGGCACGAGAGGGAAGGGTACCTCACCATGGGACCCACTAATGGGTATTCATGACCTCAAAGCTAGAGAATGGGATCAAATCAGACCTAGAGAGGGTATGGGGTAGGACAAGCTACAGTGGGAGCACAAACATGAGGTGTAAATTGGATCAGTGACAATTTGTGATGCTACAAATGTACATTGACAAATTAGAGGAATGGATATACAAATTTGGTGGTGGCGGATTACACTTGACCAATTATGTGATAAAGTTGCTTTTATATGTTGATGATCTTATTTTAATGGCAAAAACAACACAAGATTTGAAGGAACACTTAAAGGCTCTAGAAAATTTTTGCCATGAGATGGGGATGCAAGTCAACACTAGAAAAACTAAGGTCATGATATTTACCTTGAAAATAAAGAAGGTTCATAGAGAATTTTCTTTTGAAGGCAATACCATACAAATGATCAATGAATATAAATACCTTGGTCTTAACTTCAACAAGAAACTCAGCTGGGAAACATGTAGAGCAAAAAGGATTCAAGGGAGATGAAAATCTATATACTCGTTACAAAATAGATGTAGAAGAGTTGAATTATGGGACTAGAAAACTAAGAAAACTCTTTTTGGGCTTCTTGTAGTTCCAGTGGTATTGTACGAATGTAAAGTATGGGGTAGCAACACTCCAACAAGCAAGTGGAGACAAAGAGAGAGGTCACAAAAACATGTAATCACAAATAGCCTCAGGATTAAATCATCTATTCCATACATGATTGTCCTCGCAAAGGCGAGGGATTTTCCTATTGAGGCATCGTCTATGTTTCGGTTGTTAAGTTATCTAAGAAGACTAGAAAACATGGAGATATATTGTTGGCCAAAAACAACAGTGGAAGAGAAACTAGACAGAAGGAAAAGCACATGGGTGAAGCAAAAAATTAAATGGATGAATAAGTGGGATATTAGTATAAGAGATTTCCCAAATAACAATAGAGAAATAAAAAAAGTACGTACAAGAACAATTCAAAGAAAGCATGTGGATAGGATGTCTAAGGAGGAAAAAAGAATGTTATATCAAACATTTCAATCCCACACATGACCATACACAAAAGAACTACATAGGTATGGAAATAAAAAATGGAAAGCAAAAATGTTAATTGCTCGAATAAGAACCAACTCACATCAACTTAGAGGTGAAACTGGAAGATAGATGGTACCTATAGAGGAGTGGGCAAATAGAAGATGTAGATATTACACTCAAGGAGTGGTAGAGACAAAATGGCATTATATCATGGAATGTGCAGCTTATAAGGATATTCGGATCAACTATATTGAGACACTAAAGGTAAACACCTTGAGTAATCTCTTCGAAGAAGAAAGGATAACAAGAGTTGTAGATTTCTTAATCAAGATACACAGTAAAAAATCCAAGATGCAGAAGGAAAGGGAGGTTTAGTAGGCATAATATTTTGGAATCTACATGATATGCTTTGGTGGCTACCCGTGGGTCCCATAGGTTGTTTGTTCTCATGGACGTTATTAAAAATACATTCATTAAGAAATTTACATAGAAGATTTTTTGAAGAAAGATATATGTTTTGAGATCAAAGCTCCTTAGAGTCTTAGGAATGAACTAGGATAAATAAGTACTTATGCATTTGAAACCTTTTTCTATTTTAGGAGTTAATGAACATCCCTAAGTGCTTGATAGTCTCTTCACGCAATAGATTGTGACAATGTACGATTATCATATTGTTGGCATATTTGTTTTTTATCTCCTTGAAGGCATCACATTTCATAACAAAGTGTTTTCTTATTCCACTATCTCGGAAGTGCAAAAAATACACACTCTTACTTGTCATGTTTCTTTGGGTCTTTTCCACCATCCTATTTCACAACGAGTTGATAAGGCTTAATTCTTAATTGAGCAATAAGAATCTTGGCTCTCCATGGAATAATAGCCATTATGTATGATTTTTGTTGGCGATCACACGTGGGGTCGAACTCATCAAGATAATAACTCTTCTTTCTACCTAGAACTTTACCCCATACATGCTTGCATAACTTATCCAAAATAAAAGTCATTGTCACTTGGTTATTTACTAGACATACATTCAAGCAATGTCTTCTTTCTTTTGCTTGTGATGTCATTAAAAATAACATTAGACCATCTACCTACTTCCATTTGTTCAATTCTTTTTAAATGTCTTATGAGACACACCATAGCAATTATTTTTATAGGAGTTGTCCCTAATTTGCAAACTATTCAAGGGCATATATGTGTTATCGCAACTCATGAGCCAATTAAGCAATCAAAATGAGGTCATATGCATATAAGAGAAGTTTTATCACAAACTCTCTCAAACGAACACTATTTCCCCCTCCCCAATTCAACTAATCTTCAAATTTGTCAATATATACACAGAAGAGTGTATGGGATTGGAGACTCCCTTCTTTGACCCCCATATCACTCTTAAAACTGTCTAAAATGCTTGTCAAAGTTCTGATTTTGACTTTTACTTCTTCGTAAAGTCTATGGGTAGTTGCTCTTAAATGCAAAAGAATCCCAAGTTCTTCTATTCTACACCATAGCTTATCCTTGAGGACTATGTCAAAATCCTTTTTAAAGTCAACAAAACGACAAAAAACATCTCTCTTTCTTCCCATTTTTTTCAATGATGTGCCTCAAAGTGATTTTGTCATCAACCATGGAGTGCTTAGGCGTAAAACTTGTTTGACCTTTTGCTCATCTTTCTTTTTCATGTACCCATTTGTTGGGTTTTGTTTTCACCATACTACCAAATAATTTTGCAAACAAAGGGTTGATCATTATGGTCCTATAATCAAAAGGGTTAATAAAATCACCACTCCAAAAAAGAGGTATCACTAGGCTAGTTGTTCGATCTCTTTGGAACCCTTGATGGACAATGATGTTGAATATTCTCGTAATGTGCAACACAATAGCTCTCACCCCCCATAATAAATACTTTTCTTGAAGTTCAACTAGGTCATTTGCGTGTCTTCCACCTAATTTCTTAATATGAGTCTCAATCTCTTGCAAGGTGAAAAGTTTTGTTATGTTGTGAAATAGTAGATGAGAAATAAAAAGAAAAATGAGAAGAGTGGATATGTGTTTTTTGAAAGTCATGACAATTGAACTATGTAAATACTTTATTCTAGAGTGTGAAATTTATAATGTTGGACTTTTGAATGGGAGAGTTGACAAAACAAAGTTCGTTATCAAAACCAATACCAAAAGAGTAGCAATTTAGAAAGCTAAAAGATTGGGTATGATATTACATGGGTTGTCTTTACCCTTGTGGACATTAAAAACCTTTTGAGATTTATTATATTGAGATAGATTAGTGGATTTTTTCTTCATTCTATTCATTTATAATTGGTTTTTTTAATTTTTTTTCTTTTTGTGTGAATTCGAGAAGTGAGATTTGGTTACACGAGTTATAAAGTAATACTTATTACAGTTTTTAATGAGTGCTCTTGAAAGCATATATAGTCTTTCCTTTCCTCCTTTTTTTATTTTTTTACTTTTTGGCGATACACTTTTTGAGGTTTTGAAATATTTTATTGTGTCATTTGTATAATCTTGGATAGGCACATGAATTATCACCTCTTTCAACTTATGGTTAACATTTGGGGAATGCCCACGTCATTACCACCTCTTTTGCCTTAAATCGAAGTATAAGATGTATCCCTTCCACTACTAATAGACCAAGGACCACTTGACACCAAAAATTATTGATCTTAATTTCAAGTCATGCTAATAACTCCCCAGTAAATTAGGCCTCAACAAAACTATAATAAACTAATGAATTTTGATGATGTGATTTTTATTAAAAGATGGAAATTATAGAATATTGTATCTAACACGTGATGGGATCAAGTACATGAATTATTACCTCATTTTACTAGGAGACAATACTTAAGGGACATTTAGGCCACCAAATTCACCCGTGGTGTGGTCCTAACCTAGTTAATTTAAAACAACAAACCTTTGTATTTAGTTGGATTTGATACTCAGTGAGCTCTTTGTGAATCATTTGACTTCATCGATGGACTAAGGGGAACTTGACTTTAATATTGTGATTAGCTTTGACTAAGGGGAACTTGACTTTAATATTGTGATTAGCTTTGAAAGTTTTGTATTTTGGATATTCAAGGGAAATAAGTAAACTCTGTATATTACTATAATTTAAAGATAAAATTTAATTGGATTAAACCTTGTTATTTTTAAAATGAGTTAAGCTTGAAATAAAAAGAGATCTAGATACACTAAGAAAGAATAGTTAAAATGACTCAGAAGAGATGTAATGCTTATGTAATTAATGTTGTCATTCCAATACAAAAATATCAAATAGACTTTGCTATTATAGTAACAAGAAAAAAACCTAAGGTATAAATGATTGGTAATGTATGATAAGAGTAAGATGTTCTCACAATTTTTCCTTGGACACTTTGCTTCTTTATAATCCTACCCACTTTTGAATTTATCCCTCGAGAACTACAAAACATGCTCACATGTGGTTTTATCTATGTCTAAGAACTAGTGGTCTTGGAAATTGCCTTTGAGGACCTTCTATTGACAAACAAACTATAGCATGATAAAAAAAAACATGTGAGGCAAATAATGTGAGGATTGAAATACAAATAAGGCATATAAAAAATTAGGTTGATACTAGATTAAGACTCACTATTTGTGACTATGTATAAATGCAATTTTATAATAATGAACGATTAAATTCACCTAAGCTAGTAGCCTCAAACACAAGTCCCAGACAAACGTCTCAAAAAATCTAACATTTAAGTCAATAAGTGTGTAGGGGAAAAAGTGACACTAAGCAAACATGCCCTAATCTCACTTTCAACCACACACTTGTGGAATACGAAAGAGCCTAGAGGTATCACACAATTGGCTACTTCTTCTTGTGGAAGAGAGAGCCACGGGCTACCTATTAGGATTTCTATTCCTTTGTTGTAATTGAAAGATAAAATGATGCAAGTTCAATCCCTAACCCCAAAGTGCAAGTATGAACTAATAACAAGATTACAGAATTGAACTTAAATGATGGAAAGCTGTAAACACAAGGACAGGATAAGAATGTAAATGCGTACCTGGAGTTAAAATCTGACTGAAAATGTTCGGGACGGGGGCGCGAGCGCCACTGTCCTGATTCTGCCCCTGAAACTGCTCCGGAAACTGCTGTTTTGCACTCTGGAAAAGCTGTCAAAAATGCTGAAAATGCTGTCTGTCAGGAGGACCAGGGCGCCCAGCGCCCCTGTCCTGGTCTTTTGCTCTGAAATTTGGTGGGAAGGTCGGTCTCAGTCTGCTTCTCCCGGATCTGCAACCTGCGGCGTCGTCCGAGTCCCGAAACCTGCACTTATATCTGAAAAGGTGTTTGGGCGGCTATATAGGGTTTTGCCTTAGTCAAACCCCCGCTTCGGTGATTTCCACCTCCACGAATAGCCAAGTTGTATTGTAAAATGTATTGTGTGTGCAAGGTCCTTAAATGCAAGAAAGCAAACTAGAGCAACCTAGAAAGTAAACCCTAATTGCTCATAAATGATAATGTAAATGCTCTAAATCAAGATGCAAAGTGATCTAAAGCATGAATAAAGGATATGTTGAAGCTTATGCAAAGACATGAAAACAACATGAAATCATACCCAACCCTCAAGGGAGGAGTACAAGCCAATCTTCAGTCGGTAATCTCCTATTGTTCTTCAATGTCTTCCAAGCCCTAAATGAATGAATGAAATTGATGAATGCTTGATAGATGGATGTTGAATGTTGTTGAAGTCTTCAAAGATCTGCTCTTTCGCTGCATATGAGGTCCTAGAAATCAAAAATCGGATCCTCTCAAATGAAGAAAGAGAGCTCTTATGTATGAAACCCTAGGTCGTAATTCCGTCTTTTGGCCGACCTAGAGATTGAATATCCCGCCAATTTCTTGGGGTTAAGCTTTATTTTATGATTGGATCGTGCTCCCAAAATTTCGGGAAAAATGTCCGGGACCATGTGCACCGGGCGCCACGGTCCCAACAACTTTTCACCAAATTTTCAGGGCCGTCGGATATGATGATTTTAGAGAGAATCCCGAAGTTACAGGTGATTTCGAGATGTTTTGACCCCGAAATCAAGCCCCCAAGTTCGAAATAGGACTTAATTAGGGTTTTTGATTAAGTGATGTATTGGAGGAATAAAATGGAAAGGGCACACTTTAATGAAAGGGGCCCAACTTTATGATATGGGAGATGATAAAATAGGACCTTAGACCTAATTAATTTAATTAATTAAGTGCTTAAGGAGAAATGCAATGCATAATGTAAAATGCACTAAGGCGGGTGCTAAACTAGGTGTGAAATTGTACCACCCTAGCAAGTGCGTACAATTTACGACGCTACAATAAGTAATATTCATGTTCTTTAAAACTCAACCTAGGAAAAGAAGAAGTTTTAATTTCAAATTTGAAATAGACCTTGGACACAATTTTGTCTAATATACAAAACTATGGAAGCATTATCGAAATCAGAGACAAAATAATGAAAAATTATGTTACGAGTAACATAATTTTAAGATGAAATTCATTACTATGAATGAGGCTTTTATAAAGCCATCTTCAACCATTCCCATGAACCACCTCAGAAACTACCAAATTATCAAACTAACATAAACATGGAACATTGGACAACAATATGAACTAATTCCTAAAATTACTTTTTTTATGAAAAAAACTTTGGATCACATGAAGCATGACAAGATTCCTTTGATTTTAAGGGGAAACAATGATTTTGGAGCTTCTAGTATGTAAATTCTCAGTCCTCTATAATTGGTGATGGTCTATTGGCATTTGGCATTTGGCATTATAACAGACAAGGAGATATTGTTGGCATTTCAATAAGGATATTAAGAAGGTTGTTGATGATTATGGATATAATTGATTAAGGATGTTTACTGTCTTAATATTATTATTTTGTCATTGATGTCAAGAAATTGATTTTCTAATTCATTATGATGTTGCCATATCTTGAGAGGTATGATTTGATGAGTATAAAGATGTCAGTAAAAGACACAGAAAGAATATGATGGATAAGGGGAGAAATAAGTTATTCAATGGGCAACTATTATCGAGTTAGACAATGATGAGATCATGATGATTAGATTGTTTTGATATCCAACATATGTTATTGGGTGAAAGGTTAATACTATACTATGTTACCGAGCAAAGAACCTAGTCGGTAAACCCTAAGGAACCTAGTCAGTAAACCCTAAGGTTATCGCTATCGGTTAATGAAGGCAGAATATCTACCGAGTGAAGTTTAGTATTTACTGAGTTGTAACCAAGTTGTAACCGAGCTGTAACAAAATACATTAAATGATTACATGCATTATTTAATGAAGGAAGCTGATGAGTTGACTATGATTAAATGATTGGTATGCCGTGAATGAAGTTTGTTAAAGAATCTATGGCAAAGGAAAATTGGCAAGAAGATCCACAACTTAGATTGAACCGCAATACCCTAGCACAAGTTCCAAGAAATGTATGCTAGTTCTAAGGCAGGGTAAAATGTTTTCAGATTGAAGGATACATTGAACCTGGAAAAAGTTTGAAGATCTGATGGCTATGATTGATCATGGGAAATGTGATCAAGGAGATTAAGCGGTTGATGAATTGTTTATAAATAGGGAACTATTGATAAACAATGCATGCGGGCAAGTGTATGCACAGGGATGCTACGTAGTGATTACCGAGCACAGAAGCTTGGAGATCTGTTTTGAATAACAGAGTATAGAGCCCAGCAGATGGACAAGATTAGTTCTATGTCTATATTGTATTGAGCAAATAAGAATCTGCTTTAGCATTTTAGATGTGAAGTTGCAGATAGATTTTTATTACTGTTATTTTATGAAAGTGACAGAAAATCTCTTAACCGAGTGGACTTAACAGTCTTATTTGTAAAACCCTCTGGCAAGGTGACATTCTAATTGAGTGTTTGAAATCCTTTAACAAGGTCACTTCTAACAAGGTGAAGATCCTAACAGATCTGAGGGAAATCCCTTAACCGGGTCACATCTAGCAATGTGTTTTGTAATCTTTAACAGGATTTGCTTTTAACCAAGCATACTCTAGAAGAGTATATTTCTTTGTGGGTCCAAAATCCCACAGTGATTTTTCCCTATTTGGGTTTCCACATTAAATCTGGTGTTATGAGTGTTATGATGTTTATATGCTTTTGAGTTTGCATGTTTAGCAGTTTTGGTTATATTACTGAAGTATATGTTACCGAGGTTGAATCTGATGTTTTTATGAATTATTAAGTTTGTATAATTCACCCCCCCCTCTCATCTTATTAGCTAGGCATCTGTACTTATCTTTAAGTATCAGAACTATCATGGTCAACATGAACCTTTCATCCCAACATAATCATGTTGAATAAATATTGAATTAATATCCCTCTAGCAATCTATATAATTTTGATATAGTATAGAAAAATACAACTAAATCATTCCAAAGTTACGCATTCCAATATTACACAACTTTAACAAAAATATTCTCTCTCTACTCAACAAAGAAAGAGTAAAATAATATTGAAAAATTTATAAATACTTCTCAACTTAAAAACTGATATTATTCATTTTACTAAAACATGAAAGAAAATGATAAAGTGTTGTCTACTAGAATTTGAGAAATAATTTATAGAAGAGAGTTTAAGAGTAGAAAATAGGATAGAGAAACGAACCTAGCACCAAATGTTTGAGTTCATTGTCTAAGATGTCAATGTGTCACATTAACATTTGCACTTCATGTTGTCATATGTGTGACCAAAGATGCAAAATAACTTATAGGAAATTCACTTAATTAGTTTGATAGCTCACCCAAGCTATTTAATCAAATATGCAAACATACTAGCAAAATTCAAATGAAAAAATAAATGAATAAAAAGAACTGATTGCTTTTAATGAATAAATAAATGATAAAATATAAGTGAAAGCACTTGCACACATCGTTGTGTGCAAATGGTTTCGAGATACTTGCAAACACAAGGAAAGGGAAAAGTATTTGGGGTCATTTTGGAGCTTGCATTTATATCAAGCCTGTATTTTTGTCTTTTAACCTTCAAGAATAGCCAAATACGAGAAATGACAGAAACACACATGCTCTTATCCTATGTACATATAGAAATTAAGAGAGCAAAAAAAATTGAAACTATGAGTATCAACATTGATATATGAGGAACACTACCATGCTGGGTGAAATTAATCAAATAGGTAGGGATCTACACCAAAGAGATTTGTCAAAAGATAATAGAAGATGCAATACAAACACAAGAAGATATTATTAAAACAAATGAAAGTAATACTACCACAAATTAAGAGCCTCTTGAGGATTTGGAAAATGTGCAAGTATAGGAATCTTATGGGAGGTTCAATCAATTGTGCAAAGAAAGAGAATGTAGTAAAAACGAATTCCTTCATCCTTCACTGGGATTTTTTGTAGATTGTCTACAAGAAAGCTAATATAGAGATAAAGGAGATGTACAAAGAGTCAAAAGATTGTTTTTCTAAGAGGGAATGAAATTTTTATTTTTTGTAGTCAAGTACGCAAGCATAAGGTGTTATATTGCCAAGCAAATGGTACGACAAGTGTTAATAGGAACCGAACTATAAAATTGAAATGAAAAATACTATAATGAACTAATCCAGGAGCAATTGTTGTAAGGATTGAATTACTATTAAATATTAAAAACAATTTATCCTTGTGAGCATGCACACAAAATATCCAAGAAGGAGACACAAGATTTTTTAAAGGGGAAAGCAAAGAAAAAACCCCCAATATTATGAAGATGGAATATAGCCTAAGAATGTGTGTGTGTGTGTGTGTGTGTGTGAGAGAGAGAGAGAGAGAGAGAGAGAGAGAGAGAGAGAGAGAGAGAGAGAGAGAGAGAGAGAGAGAGAGAGAGAGAGAGAGAGAGAGAGAGAGAGAGAGAGAGAGAGAGAGAGAGAGAGAGAGAGAGAGAGCATAGATTCTTTTATGTCAATAATGAGAGAAGAACCTAAAATAGAGTTGAGGGAAGAATTGTGAATTTAACTCCCAAGTCTACACATGACACCTATCATCTTATGCGTGTACAAAGTGTCGAGATCCTCATAAGGAGGAATCTACACCTAAGCTCTAATATTCCACATATTAGGAATAATAAAAAGAGTTATTGTCACACATGTGTGCCAACACAATTAAGACAAAAGACTTGTTAGGAAAATTCCTACGAGTAACTAAGTAAATATTAACTACTAGCACCCCCACTTAAGCTTTTCTTGGGGAGTTTACATCAAACCTTTCAATGGGTTATAATCCAAGATTAATACAATGGTGGAGAAATTTATATTTACAAAGTGGTATGGTGAGAATATCAACAACCTAATCTTCACCTTTACAATACAGAAGTGATATTTCTTTGTCTTCAATTTTTTCTCCAATGAAGTGATGTTGAAGAGCAATGTGTTTGGTTCTTGCATAAAATATTGGATTCTTTGTGATGCACATGAAAGGGGACAATCAAACAAGAGCCCAAAGAGTTAGTGTTGTTAGTCTCAACCAAAAACCAAATAAACACAACAAACTCTAAAAACCCTCAAATGCATATTAAAGGAGATGAAAAGCAAACAAAAGAAGCATAAACAAGTGAAAGAAGAGTAAGAGGACTCCCTAAGATACTCCCATTGTGCTCTTGATAGCTCTCCCTTGTTCTTCTCCGAGCTCCAAGATCCAAATGCTTGCTTGAGTTTAGTTCTCAATTTTAGCATGTAGCCATGGATGCCAAATAAAGGATTGAATGGTTGAAAATGAACTCCTATTGCTATGCAAATGCACAAATGGAATTACTATAAAAAAAAATAAATGTTAGTATCTATGCCAACATGATAACAATGCTTAAGAATGCTTCCTCCTTTACTTGAGGATCAGGGTTCCTTTTATAGGCCAAATGGGCAATTGGATGGTCAAGATTGATTTGGCTTAGCAAGGGCTAGGATTGCATGAGAGAGGCATGATCCTCAATCCATGTTTGCAACTTCCACCAATACAATGGTGACAAGTGGCATCTTGAGTAGGCTTGAGAGGAAAGGGAAGAAGCATTAAATGCTTGTTGGAGGACATGGTGGTTACCCTAGGGGGCTTGGTTAGGGTTAGGTTAGTGGAAAAATCTTCTATCCAAGGGATAAATGAATGTGAAAGAGCTAAAGGTAACCATGGTCAAAGAATTGAATGCTTGAAGAGACTTGAGGGTTAGATGGATGGTTGAGTTAGATGAAAAGTCTCTAATCAAGGGTCAAAGGTGGGTTACTTGGATTAAAGCCTTTAAGGCTTAAGAAGACTTTGGGGGTTAACTTGTGGAAGGGAGAAATATTTTAATGCTTTTGAGAAGTGTCTACTTACTAATCCCTTAGTTAGGAATGTGCAAATGCTTAGAAGGGAATTAGGCTAATTTAGAAGAGTTTAGAAGAAAATTAGTGAGCAAGTGGGTATTGTAGGAGAATGCAAGTGGGTGAGGATAAATAGTATTTAAATAAATGTTTATTTATTTAAATGTGCATGTGAATTTTGGATTTATTTAAATGGGGAAAAGGGGAATAAAGCATCTTGAAAACTTGAAGGAAGTCATTAAAGGACTAAGAGGACTTTAGAAGGAAGTTATTAAAGGCTTGAAGACTTTGAGGGAAACCATCAAAGACTTGAGAAGACTCTAGAATGAAACCATTAAAGGCTTGAAGACTTTAATTGAAGCCATTAAATGTTTGAAGACTCTATGAGAAAACCATTAAAGACTCAAAGACTTTAAAGGAAACCATTAAAGGTTTGAGTTAATGGGTTTTGGGTTAACCTTTGGTTTAGGAATGTGCAAACCATTAAAGGGTGATTAGGCTAATAATAGGGGTTTGGACCTGATTAGGATGAAGGTTAACGTGCAACTTGCATTTTCTAGAAAGTGCAAGTGGGGGAGGGATTTTAGGAATTTAAATAAATATTAATTTATTTAAATGTGAGAAAGGGGATTTTAGGGATTTAACTAAACATTAATTTATTTAAACGCGAGAGATGGGCTTTGGGGATTTTAAATAAATATTAATTTATTTAAATGTGGAGGGGGATTTTAATTAAACAAATATGATTTATTTATTTAATTAATGGTTTGAATTTGGTTAAGTGAATTAAATCAAATAAATTGACCAATTTATTTAATTAACAGGAGAAGAGGGTTTAGATGAATTAATTAAATATTCATTTAATTAATTGTTTATCGATGGTTAAATAATCAAATAAATACTAAGTATTCATTTAATTAAGTGGATAGATTTGGGTGTCTACGTTTGCCCCTCTCTGAGACAGTGTGGTTTATCGCATTGTTTCAAAGAAAAACAAGCATGGTACATGCCCTAGAGTGCACTAGGTTGGTAGTTAGGTATGCCCCCATGAGAGATGGGACGAAATTTAAAAAATTCAAGTGATCTCTCAAAAAATTTAAGAAAAATAGGCATGGGAGAATGGGGGATTTTGGATGGAATGAGGGTGAATGGCGAGTGATAGAGAATAATGGGAAGCTAGTAAGTATCCTTAGGTCATGCAGAAGATATGATGCAAATGCAGTATGGTAGTGTATTTGATTGATGTTGTTCAATTGATCAATATTGTTTGGACGGTCTAGTGCAATTAGGTGAATTGCCCTGGTTTTAGTCAAAGCATGACAATGGATGTCAGTTGTTCGCTCGAACAGGATAAAGTTTGAGTAATTGAGTCAAAGTGACTTGTTGCAACTTGGACAATTGATGTAATTTCCCGATGAAGTCGAGGTATCTGAGTCAAATTGCCCATTGAGACTTAGACAATTGATGTAATTGTTCATTTAGATTGTGGTTGATAGGTTGACCAAGTGACAGTTGGGCCTATAGGATGACCTAGATGACATAGGCTACGCAACACCTCCTATTAGAGGTTGACTACAATGTGCTTGGCTTGATTAGCTTGCGGAACATGATATAGGGTATGTGATGTTGATGATTTGGATGGGGAGGGCAAAGGGGGGTTAGTTGTAGAGTGAAGGGTTGGAGACCTAGTATCCAGTTCTTTAGATTGAGGCTATCTTTGAAGAGGATCAAATAAAGTATTGATTGACATGAATGGGGTGTATATCACTGTACTCAGTCATGATTTTAGGGATAGACTTCTCATAGTCAATTCCATTCTCTATGTATGCATGCACACATTATATTTATAATTTATGAATGATCAAAGCAATGAAATGTAATATATACAGACGAGATGAAATGGGCGATCCATGGGCTATTCATAAAGCTTTAATTTCTCATCAAGCATGGTAGTATCGATCTTGGCCAAGGTATTAGAAACCAAGGTTGACCACTCCACCTGTAAACAAACATCATAGACAAGGAAGTTTCCCCTCCATTCGGGTTCATATACACATGGTCGATGTATACATTGTAGTCAGTAAGCCATAGTGATCCATGACTGTACATTTTTGCATAGGATCTCGTAGCTTAGTGAACTTCCCGCGTAGACACCATTAGTATTTGCCCCACAACTTCATCAGAACAATCCGCAGACAAAAAATAAAGAAAAAGATATCATGAACCATCCTGGCCAATCTAATCACTTGTGGATATATTGGAGTAGCATAGGAAACTAATATAAAAAGTAGTAATTTGACCAAATAGAATCTTCTTGTCAAAGAGATACGTCATCATGTCTTGTTGTAAGGAAAGATGTATCTTTGTTAAGACGATTGTGTGTATGCTTTGCTCAGATGTGTGATTGTTTGTTGATATGATAGTTGGTCATCTTTTAGGTAGCTTAAATGTTGTTTTGTGTTTGGCTCGATGTTAAGGAACAATGTTATTGCAACTTTTTTTATTGATTTTGATGGTTTTCGTGTGTTTTTGGATTTTTAAATGTTTCAAATATTTTTGGTATTTTAAAAAATTTACGAGTATTTTTGGATTATTTCGGGACTTTTTTCTGAATGAGTGTCTCACTGAATCACCAGTATTGAGAATCTACTTCCATCATTAGATTAAATAGGTTGCCCCTAGTTAGGTGTCAGTGTGAAAGCATGATGCGGGACAAATGAGGCAATAACCCTGATTGCAGATCAATAACAAGCCATGGTAGATATGATATATAAGTGGATGCAATGGATGTGATTGTAATAAGTCTGAAAGACAATGGAGCCATAGCCTTCATGGATGGCACTTATTTGCCAGGTTTTCACCACCGTACTTATCTAAGGCGTCACCGAAGTGGTTTTCACCGTTTGGAAGAATGATTTTTCTTTACTATTTTCTTGATTTTTACTTTTTTTTGTTTGTACTTTTTTTGAATGTTTTAGGTTTTTTTGAGATTCTACAAGCCTTATGCTTTACACATCTTATGTATGGAAGTTTTCGAGATGCTTTTTTTTAATTGGAACTACCAGTGGTTCCCCTTCTGAAGTTGCTAACTGATATGCCCCAAACCTGAAGACGGTTGTGATGACATATGGACCCAGCCAATTGGATTCAAATTTGCCTCGATGTTCTCTATTTGGTTGATTGTGAGGATTCTCTCTAAGAACAAGATCTCCTACCTCAAATGTATGAGGTATGACCCTATAATTATAAGTTTTGCTCATGTGTTGCTGATATGCTTTAAGGTGATTGTAGGCGACCTGTCGCTTCTCATCAAGCAGTTCCAAGTCCTAAAGATGGGAGACTCGATATTTTTCATCATTAATCAGATTGTGCGAGAAGACCCATAGGGATGGTAATTCAACCTCAATAGGCAAGATAGCTTCTACTCCATAAACAAGTGAGTATGGGGTTGCGCCTACAGGGGTCCGAATGGTAGTTTGATATGCCCATAGTGCGGGATTCAGACGAATGTGCCAATCATAACTGGCATCATTGACTGTCTTCTTTAAGATCCTAAGTATTTTCTTGTTTGAGGCTTTTGATTGACCGTTTCCTTTTGGGTAATATGGGGTGGAGAAATAGTGATGGATATGAAACTTCTCATAGAGTTCTCGGACATCCTGATTTTTTAAGGGAAACTCGTTGTCTATGATGATGGACATGGGTACACCATACTAGCAAATGATGTAATTTAGGATGAATGAGGCGATATGCTTGCCGATGACTTGGGTGAGTTGAACAACTTCAATCCACTTTGTGAAGTACTCAGTGGCGATAATGATTAATTTATAACCAGCAAATGAAGATGGATGGATTTTACCCACAAAGTCAAGTCCCTATTGACAAAAGAGCCATGGTGTTGCGATGGGTTGCAATTCTTGTGCAGGTGCATGTATCAAATATTTGTGTACTTGGCACTTCCTTACACTTTCAAACAAAATAGTAAGTCTTTCTCCATTATAGACCAGTAGTATCCTATCCTTGTGATCTTTTTAGCCAATGAAGGGGCACTTGAGTGGGTCCCACAGATACCTTGGGCACCAAAATGATGCACATGAAAGGGGACAAGCAAGCAAGAGCCCAAAAAGTTAGTATTGTTAGTCTCAACCAAAAACCAAATAAGCATGACAAACTCTAAAAACCTTCAAATGCATATCAAAGGGGATGAAAAATAAATAAAAGAAGCATAAACAAGTGAAAGAAGAGTAAGAAGACTCCCTAAGATGCTCCCATTGTGCTCTTGATAGCTCTCCCTTGAATTTCTCCTCTCCATGATCCAAATGCTTGCTTGAGTGTAGCTCTTAGTTTTAGCATGTAGCCATGGATGAAAAATGAAGGATTGAATGGTTGAAAATGAACTCCTATTGCTATGCAAGTGCACAAATGAAATTACTATGAGAAAACTAAATGTGAGTATCTATGCCAACATAATAACAATGCTTAAAAATGCTTCCTCCTTTACTTGAGGATGAGGGTTCCTTTTATAGGTCAAATGGGAAATTGGATGGTCAATATTGATTTGGCTTAGCAAGGGCGAGGATTGCATAAGAGAGGCATGATCCTCATGTTACAAGCGCGGTTGTCGTTGCACCAAAATATTGACCTGTTAATGCCCGAAATAACCATTAGACTTATAGAATCCATAGGAGGCGATTAAACCATGTCACAAACCTGAGTGTCATTCTACATAACACAAGGAGACCAAGGGCACACACCTTGCAATAATCCCCCCAACGCAAGCAATGGGTTTGAACATGTGACCAAGTTGTGATACCACTTGTTACAAGTGTGGTTGCCATTGCACCAAAAGATCGACATATTAATGGACGATACAACTACTAGACTTATAAAATCCACAAGAGGTCATTAAGCCATGTCACAAACTTGAGCATTGCATTGCACAACACAAGAAGACCAAGGACACGCACCTTGCAACACCTCAATCCATGTTTGCAACTTCCACCAATGCAATAGTGACAAGTGGCATCATGAGAGATCTTGAGAGGAAAGGGATGAAGCATTAAATGCTTGAGAAGACATGGTGGTTACCCTAGGGGGTTTGCTTAGGGTTAGGTTAGTGGATAAAGCTTTTATCCAAGGGATAAATGAATGTGCAAGAGTTAAAGGGTAACCATGGTCAAAGCATTGAATGTTTGAAGAGACTTGATGGCGATGGATGTTGAGTTAGAGGAAACGTCTCTAACCAAGGGTCAAAGGTGGGTTAGTTAGATTAAAGCCTTTAAGGCTTAAGAAGACTTTGGGGGTTAACTTGTGGAAGGGAGAAATATTTTAATGCTTTTGAGAAGTGACTCTTTACTAATCTGATGTAGGAGCATCCTCGGTCTATGAGAAATCTTGCATCAACAAAAAACATTTCCTTTCAGTTTAGTTCTTGTTCAGTTCAGTGTGCAGTTTTCTGTGTTCCTACCGATAGTGGCTTGCTTTTAATTGCAGATCCTATTTTCGGTTTTTAGGCTTGTTCATGTGCTTGATTCCAAATTTTCAATCCATCTGGATTCTTTTTCGGCTAGTTATCGCTCCCGGTTGACTGTTTCTAGGTTCTAGGACAGTTCTTGTGCTTATCAGTTTGACGGCTAGATGGATGTTGAGTTAGAGGAAACGTCTCTAACCAAGGGTCAAAGGTGGGTTAGTTAGATTAAAGCCTTTAAGGCTTAAGAAGACTTTGGGGGTTAACTTGTGGAAGGGAGAAATATTTTAACGCTTTTGAGAAGTGACTCCTTACTAATATGATGTAGGAGCATCCTCGGTCTATGAGAAATCTTGCATCAACAAAAAATATTTCCTTTCAGTTTAGTTCTTGTTCAGTTCAGTGTGCAGTTTTCTGTGTTCCTACCGATAGTGGCTTGCTTTTCATTGCAGATCCTATTTTCGGTTTTCAGGCTTGTTCATGTGCTTAATTCCAGATTTTCAATCCATCTGGATTCTTTTCCGGCTAGTTCTCGCTCCCGGTTGACTGTTTCTAGGTTCTGGGACAGTTCTTGTGCTTATCAGTTGGTCTTCCTTCATTTATGGAGCGGTTTCTTGGCGTGTGGATCTATTTGGGGTCTTGTCTGATGTTCTTTGGCATGTGGCTGACCTTCTTGCTGATCCATACTTCTTGATTGTTATTTTCTGAAAGAATTTGTTTCATTCTTAGAGCCGACCTAGTTACACGTTTTATTTTCCTGCATTGGTAAATGTAATCTTTTGTGGCTGACCCGGATATGTTCCAGAGGGTATATATAGGGTATTATTTAATCATTTGTGATGCTTTGCAAAATGGGAGATGTTAGACAAAACCTGTGGTGGTATAACACATAAGAGAAACAATAAGAAACAAAGAATTGTTAGTGTTAATCAACCAAAGACTAGTCTAAGCAGACATACCAAGAGAGACACTAAAAACATAATAAAGCATTTGACAATGAAAGTGAATACAATAAGGCATCTCCAAATGCCTTCCACCATGCTTGTAGCACCTCCTCCCTTGTTCCTCTCCTCTCCAAGTTCCAAATTAGTGTAGCTCTTAGCAGCTTTTTGCACTATGGATGCCTTATGGAGGTTCAAGATTGAATAATGATTAATCTAATGCTATGCAAGTGTGAAAAAAGCTAAAATAAGAGATTATCTAATTAGCTAGTGTTAATTTTAAACCAAAAGAGTGAATATGAATGATTTATACTAAATGCTCTCTAACAATGACTATAATGTAAATGCATACAAGTTTTCAGGATCTGGAATATGAAGAAATGGGCTCTATTTATAGGAAAAATGGAGCAATGGATGGTTGAGATTGAGTAATCTCAACAAGGGTCAGTATTGAAGGGTTTAAGATCCATGTGAGGACTTTCAACCCAATCCTAGGATGACAAATGTCAACATGAGATGGGTTGAGAGGAGAGGGAAGAAGCATTAAATGCTTGACATGACCTGAGGGTTAACTTGGGAGGTAAGGTTAATGTTGAGTTGAGTGAATAAATTCATTATTCAAAAAATAATGTTTTTATCCAATGGATAAACTCTTGTGCAAGAGTTAGTGGGGATAACCACGTCAAAGCAATAAATGCTTGAGAAGACACATGGGTCACATGAGGGTTGAGTTAGGGGTCAAAGTCCCTAACCGTGGGTGCAAGTGGATTTAACCATAAATGGTCATGTAAGAGCCATTAGTGGTTTGGAAGACTCTAGAGGTTAAATTGTTGAACACATAAAGCATTTAATGATTTTCAAAGACTTTGGAGTCTTTGAGAAGTGGCTCCAAGCTGTTTAGGAATGTGACAATAATTAGGGAATGGATTAGGCTAATTAGGAAGGGGTTAGAAGAATCTAGAAGGGGTTTGGGATTGCAAGTGAGTTTGGTGGGTGAGGGAAAATAAGATTTTTATTAAAATAAAATTCATTTATTTCAACAAATAGGTGCAAGTTGCATTTTTAGGAGAATGCAAGTGGGGGGGATTTAATGATTTAAATAAATATTTTATTTAAAAGAAGGAAGGGGGTTAAATGAAATAAATAGGATTTATTCATTTAATTGATTGTGAATTTGGTTTAATGAATGAATTAAAATAAATTGAATAATTTATTTAATTAATAGGAGAATGTTTGAAGATGAATTAATTAAATGTTAATTTAATTAACTGATGGCTAGTGGATTTTTAATCAAATAAATAGCAAATATTCATTTAATTAAATTGGACAGATTTATGTGACTACATTTGTCTCTCTTTGAGATGGTGTGGTTTATCACGTCGTTTCAAAGAAAGAAAAATAGGTGTGAAGAAATATGCCCCATAAAATGTTAATTTAATGGGTGGTATGCCCCCTCGAGAGATGAGTCAAAATTTTTGAAAAATTAGGCGCTCTCGAAAAAGAAGAAAAAATGGCAGGGTGGTAGAAGAGAAGAATTTAGCAATACTGGTGAAAAAATAGAAGAAATCGGAGATAAAATGGAGAAATGGGAGGCTTTGGAAGTTCATGGGGACCACGACAGTGAGCGAGGTAAAATTAGGGTTATGACGAAGGGTATATATGGGGGGAAAGGGGTGAAAATAGGTTCATTTGCATTCGTCTTCATAGTGATTTCAAAGCTCTGAGAGTGACCTTTTTGAAAGAGCAAGCAACATTCAGGATGCCGATACCAATAGCAGATCATCGACTAGAGTGAGTTTGTCGATTCCAGCGGCCATATGACTACGAACCAGTGGTATGTGAATTTGAAATTTTGTTTTTCATGCATTTTTTATATGTTTTTTAGCTTGTCCAAGTTGAGTCAAAACAATAGCGCTAAAACTGTGTTTTGGTGTTGTTGTCAATTTTTTTAGCGCTATTGTGCCGCTGTAGTGCTTTTGCTTGTTTAGCGCATATGCATAGTTGTTTTAGCGCTTTTGCAGGTTTAGCTCTATTGAGTCCTTCTTGTAGTGTTGTTGCTTTTAAATGGTGCTTTTGCATAGTGTTTGTAGCGCTATTATGTAGTTGGTTTAGCGCGATTGTCAGCATATTAGCGCGATTATTTATAGAGTAACGCTATTGTTGGGAAAATAGATGCCCTAGTGTTTTAAAAAAGAATCTCTTGATGCCAATGATGGATGGATGAAGAGGGGAGTTGTTTTGAACCATAGCATCCCTATTGAGACTAGGTCAGTAGGATAAATGCATGTTGTAGTCTAGGTGTGCCATTTTGCTTACCTGTTGAGACCCGAGGATACTGGATCAAAGTATTTGTTGATAGTCTAGGTTTAAACTTAAGAAAGTTTGAAACAAAAAAACTTATGATGATGGTTCATGCACGTGTGTAGGAGGATTTTTGTGTCTTACAGATGCGGGAGAGACATCTAGCCACACAGGTGTTGCGAGATCGATTGACAGAGCCTGAGGTTGATTGCATTACAGTGACAGGCCTGTATGATTGTTAGGCCCAATATGGAAAGCTAATGTACTGAGAGGGGAGGGGTGAATCAGTACTTCAAATCCTTTTATCAACAATATCTTTACTGTTATGCATAAACCACAAACTATTGTAACATGACATAAAGCTAAAACAAATAAATAACAAACATACATGATTCACTCCATAACACATATATTTTGGTTACGCAAAAACTCTTGGTTAGAGAGAAAAACTGCGATGGGGATGGCACCCACAACTTCACTACTGCAATAATAAAGGTTGCTCGATTAGAGCTACATGTTCAGCTATTTCTGATAGCTTACCCTGTTAGGAGTATCAAGATCGTTAGATCTACCTTGCTAAAGGATTTTACAACACTTAAACTAAATGCTGCACCTGGTTAAAGGCTTTACAATTTATAGACTTTGTTATAGTCTTTTACCCTGTTAAAGGTTTCTCTTACAACTTCAAAATATTGCAATAAAATCTTTACAAATATCTGCAACTTTACATCTGTAATGTGATAGCAGATTCTATGTGCTCAAAGTGAGATTACCTTGCTTATAGCATGCCTCGGTAACCCATAGAATAACTCGATAAACCCTTCTGTTTACTCTGTTATTTGACTGTTCTCTAAAATCCTTCTCGGTGACCTCTATGTCTCTGTAACAGTCATAACATTTAGTGCTTTCTTATGTATCACACATGTCTTGCTTCATACACCTCTATGTATCTCTATCTAATCTCAATCCATGTTGTATAAATAGATCTCTTATGTCGGTGATCAGGTTCATTGCTTCGATCTTACAAACATGATTTATCGAATGAATAACTATACAAAATATTTCATTGGTTAGATGACCTCAAAATCATACGTAATATTTAAGTGCAATTTCCAATGTGATAACGGTTCTATGTTCCTCGATCTTGTAACACATTTTCCCATGTGTGTCTAGATTCAATGAATCTGGTAACACGTTTCACTCGGTGTATCATTGTTTCTGCTCGGTAGACATGGAATGTTACTTGGTAGACAGCTCGGTGAATACTGGGCTCTGTGACTACTTTCTTCTATAACCGACTGTTGTATGCATACCGACTGAATGTTTCAGAAGTAGTAACCGACTAGAGTATATAGAATGAATTTGGATATAAAACTAATGGCAACTATAATAAGTAGTAACAAATGCTCGTGTGTAGGAGGAGTTTCACGTCTTACAGATGCGGGAGAGGCATCCAACTACACAGGTGTTGCGAGATCGATTGATAGAGGCCGAGGTTGATTGCATTATAGTGACAGGCCTGTACGATGTGATGTATATGCCTGTGATTCAGACGAATCGCAGTTTGATTACAACATTGGCAGAGCGGTGGCATAGTGAGACGTGTACATTTCACTTAGCGTAGGGGGAGATGATGGTTACACTGGAGGATGTATGGTGCATCCTACACATTCCTATTCAAGGAGAGCTGGTGACATATGATCGAGCTTGGGGGACATCAGCAGTGCAGGGATTTTTTGATGAGGATGTGTTCATTGACGATGACTCAGTAGCATGGGAGGATATAGCTGCTTTGTATGAGCCACTACCAGCTGTGTTATCAAGGATTGTTGGGGGACTGCTATACCCAAATCGGTGATCATATGGACTGGTCGTTGGTTGGGGCCAGGTCATAGAGCAGATGATGACTGAGGGGACCCACTTTGCATGGGGACCGTGCGTTCTGTCGCACTTATATTGGTAGCTGCATGAGGTAGTATATCGAGAGGTGAGCTCACTGGGAATGGGGATCACTCTTCTTCATATTTGGGCATGGGAGCACCTACCTGTGACTCGACCAGTGAGTTTGAGATTTAGGGCAGTAGAACAACCCTATGCATATATGTATGGCGGTATGATGAGTCAGCCCCACCTGGGGAAGTTAGAGTGGTGGCGATGGGTGCTTGACGATTTAGATACAATGATCTGGAGGCCGTATATTGAGTGTGAGCCCTGGGAGGATGATGCAGAGGCCTTGTCGTATGTGTTTATGACACGATACCTCATTGGTAGGACAACCTACAATGTGGAGAGACAGGTACCTGGGACAGTGCTGAGATAGTTTGGACGGAGGTAGGGATTGCCGAGTGATTCTGGAGAGTATGCACGGGTGGTCTGAGAGAGGTTCCAGTGGGGGCTAGTATTACCCTATGATCAGGCTTTGGCAGAGTTTCAAACTCTATAGGCAAGACCATGACAGATGAGGCTGGGGATGGTAGATGCAGGGGTGTGAGATGAGTACACCCAGTATATTGCGACACATCTGATTCCTCGAATATCAGATCCAATAGAGCCTATTCCATCCTTCGAGGAGGAGAGGAGGTCGTGGAGTGGTAGTAGGTGGATGAGGGAGAGGGGATGGAGGTGGTGGAGATGGAGGAGGAGGTGATGGAGGAGGCGGAGGAGGGGTGGTGGTTTTGGAGGGGGTGGTGGATTCAGAGGTGGAGATGGGGGTGGTGGATGGTTACAATAGAGAGGGAGAGGTGGTCAGCCATTACGGCTATCACAGGGACCTTTGATGCAGGGAGGCGTGAGATTAGGTGCCAGGGATGCGGGGGAGGAAGAGACACCTATGGATATAGGGGAGGGAGCCACTGGAGAGGGAGCCACCAGAGAGGCACCTATGGATATGGGGGAGGGAGCTATAGGGGGTGGAGATCTGCGGGATCATATGATATTAGTTTTGTAGATGCGGCTAGAGGATATGGAGGCGGAGGTGGCAGCTAGAGATGTGTAGTTGTTTGCATGAGATTCAGAGTAAACTGTAGTGTTGTGGGAGAGAGATTGGGCCGTTGACAGGGTGATCTAGTTATAGGAGAGAGTTTGAGCCTTGGAGGGAGTACAGGGACATGAGTCGTCGACTGATTCCCTAGCGAGAGAGTTACGAAGAGCAGGTGCAGAGGTTGATTACTGGCGGGGTCTATATGAGCAGGAGGTGCCATCTAGTCGGCGGGCACTAAGTTATTCACAAATGCGTCAGGAGAGATCAGAGCAGTCTCAGAGGATGCAGAGTAGTGGTGGTGTGATGGGTCCTCCATGGTGAGGTAGTGCAGGTGGTGCAGGGGGTAGTGGGGGAGTAGGTGGTGATGGTGGTGCAACATCTGGTCTGAGTGGCATTTGAGAGAGCATTTATGTATTGTATTTCATTGTCATTTTGGACTGTATCTTGGATGGCTCTTGGTAGCCGATATTTTGGACTTCATTGTACTCTGATATATGTATGTTGTTGTGATATGATATGATGTGATATATGAGGAGATCCCATATTTTGTGATGATATGCATGTTGATGATATGTATGGATTTATGCAGGGTGATGATCTATGATGTATGCTTAGATGGATATTTGTACTTGTTATATGTAGGTGTGGATGAGATGATTCCTATATGTATTTTATGTTTGATTTATATGATATCTATATGCATGTTTTATGAATGTGATGCTAACATGTGGATGTAGGGTTATATGTATGCATGATGTGTTGGTGAAATACTTTATGTATGTGTGAAATATCGTGATGATGATGCATGCATAATGAAATGATACTAACGATGATATAGATAGTACTTGTGCTTTATGTTGATGAGATGATGATATGCAGTTGTGTGGATTATGATGAAATGCAATAAATCAAAATGACTTATGTAGATGCATATAGATGGTTAAAATGAATGCAATATGGATAAAGTACCAATGTTTAAGTAATGATTTCTAAATGAATGTATGTGTAAAATGTATAAACCAATATTGAGACAAATGGTTTTTGTTATGATTCTAAAATGTTGATAAAACATGATTTAAGTGAAATGATAGTGTGATGATAATGCAACTTATGAGTAATGAACAACTGCATCGTAATGCAATTAAAAAGGATAATGAATGCATTTTAATGAATCCTAAATGAAATCATTGTAAGATGAAAATGAATGAGTATATTCGTTATTCTAGATGGATAGATGAATGCACTTTTAACTAATGGATAGATAAATAAATGTATGCAACTAAGGACATCTAAACAAACACATGGTAATCAAATGTAAATGATGGTGAATGATGAGTTTAAATGATACTAAATGAATACATAGTAATGGCTAATAATGATAATATGTAATAATGAGAAATGTATACAAATGAATGTAAATGTCATGATTTTTGTAATGATTAAATGATACTAATGCAAGCCACTGAGAATGAATTTTATGTATGCAAATGCAACTGAATGATATGAAATGCCTTTTAATGAATATCTAAGAATGAAGTTAATAAAACCTATATGTACGTACATGATAATGAACTAGGTTTATTCAAATGCAACTAAATGTAATGAAATGATGATGCAATGTGCTCATGATAGATGAATGCAAGGTTGTTTAGACTTTGCATGATGCACTGATGATGTATCAGAGAACTCTGTCGTGATTGTATCCAAGACCAATTCATTTTTCAAATAACTTTTCATATTAATCTTGTTCACGCTTGCATACAAAACCATGCATATGAATAATGAATGATTAAATGGATGGGTGATATGCAACAGAATGCAATATAAACAGATGAGATGGAATGACGATCCATAGTGCTTTATTTTTATCATTGAGCATGGTAGTATCAATCTTGGCCGAGGCAGTAGGAACCAAGGATGGAGTATTGTACCTGCAAACAAGCAGCATAAATAAATAATAAAGAATATGGACCCTCCATAATGGTTCATGCTCATATGGTCGAGGTATACGATGTAGTCAGTAAGCCATAGTGATACATGACTGGATTTTGCATATGATCACGTAGCTTAGTGAACTTCCCACGTAGACACCATTAGTACATGCCCCAGAACTTCATTGGAATAATTCACAGAACATAAACATACAAAATGATACTTAGGAACCATCCCGACCACTCTTATCACTTGTGGATATCCCGGAGTAGCGTAGGAACCTGATATAAATGAATAAATAACCTACAAACCAACCAAGTACTTGATAGCTTAAACAAAATTTTCTTGTCAAAGAAAAAAAATGTCATCTTGTCTTTGTTTTGGTAAGGAAGGATGCATCCTTGTTAAGATAGTTTGCATGTCGATGTTGATTGTTTGGTTGATGCGATAAGTGGTCATCGTTTAGAGTATCCCAAAATGTGTGTTTGGCATCTTCTTGGATGCGTACATACCAAGGTGGTTCCATGTTTTTGATTGATTTTTGATGTTTTATCATTTTTTGGATTTTGTGATTGTTTTTGAATGTTTTTGGTATTTTGTGAGATAGTTTTGAATGAAGAACTCAATGAATCTTAAGTAATGCAGAATCCACTTCCATCAATAGGTTAAGAGCATTGCCTCCAGTTTAGACATGACTATGAAAAAGCGAGATGCAAGACGCATGAAGTACTATCCTTGATTGCAGATCAATAACAAGCCATTAAATCATTAAAGGCTTGAAGACTTGAAGGAAATCATTAAAGGCTTAAGAGGACTCTAGAAGGAAGGCATTAAATGCTTGAATAATTTGAGGGAACCATCAAAGTCTTCAGAAGATTCAAATGAAACCATTAAAGGCTTGAAGAATTTAAAGGAAGCCATTAAAGGTTTGAGTTGATGGGTTTTGGGTTAACCTTTGGTTTAGGAATGTGCAAACCATTAAAGGGTCATTAGGCTAATAATAGAGGTTTAGACCTGATTAGGAGGAAGGTTAACTTGCAACTTGCATTTTCTAGAAAGTGCAAGTGGAGGAGGAATTTTAGGAATTTAAATAAATATTATTTTATTTAAATGTGAGAAAGGGGATTTTAGGGATATAAGATTTTAGGGATTTAAATAAACATTAATTTATTTAAATGTGATTTGGGGATTTTAAATAAATATTAATTTATTTAAATGTGAAGGAAGATTTAATTAAACAAATATGATTTATTTATTTAATTAATGGTTTGAATTTGGTTAAGTAAATCAAATCAAATAAATTAAATAATTTATTTAATTAATAGGTGAAGAGGGTTAAGATGAATTAATTAAATATTAATTTAATTAATTATTGATCGATGGTTAAATAATCAAATAAATACTAAGTATTCATTTGATTAAGTGGACATATTTGGGTGTCTACAGTTGCCCCTATTTGAGACGGTGTCTCAAAATTATTTTGAGATGTGGAAGCTGAAGATGGAGGATTTGGTAATAGATCGAGATCTGTGAGATGTTAGATCCTACTGTGGCTGCTCAGTATGATGTTATGGACCATAAAACCAAGGGTCTAATCAGATTGTGCTTGGTAGAGTCTTTTCTAATCAATGTCCATGAAGAGACCTCTGCAAAGAAGCTATGGACTAAGCTTGGTGAAATGTATCGAGCCAAATCTTTAATGAATCAAATTTTCTCGAGGAATAAATTGCATTCCTTGATAATGGAAGAGGGTGGTGTTGGCATTTTATGCTCTGGTGATGCTTCGGTAAAGATTGGTGATGCTCGATACATTCAGATTCTTAGGAGTTGTCATTGATGGCAAGTCAATCAGTTGTCTTGATCTAATATGAATATTTGGCTAACCGGTGATCTGGAGTATGTCTTTTGTAATCAGTCTACCCAGTAACACTCTATTTACAGTTCCTGAGGTCGATCTCACTTCCGCTGAAGTAGATTTTGTGTTCGGTGATCAAGATTGATTGGTAAAGTATATGGAAATAATAATTGTGTGCGGGAAATGAGGGTGATAAAAACATGAAAGTCTATTTTCAAAGTGTCCACACACCTATGAGACTCCTGGTGCAAGTTATAGGAGCTATATTGAATAGCTCAACTTCCCAAGGGGTGTTCCATTGTTCTCTATCTCACAAGATCCCTGAAGTCAATGTCCTTGCTCTCAGATCACTGAGCAAAGTGACTTAGGAATGACAACTCCAAGAACGAGTGATGTTTGCTTATAAGTATGAATGCATTCCTACAACATGTATAATATTGAAACTAGAATGATTTAAACTAGTATGAATATGATTCTATGATAAAGATTAGTAATCTTATCCTAACAAGATATACTAGTCTAACATGGATATGTTATGATATTAAAAATGCTTCTAAATGTTTAATGTGTTTTAACAAAGAGAGGCTAGATGCTTAGTAAAATGACTATAAGTTAGATGCATGAAACTTGGATATCTCAAAATGAGAGAATGAGAGCTCTATTTATAGGAAAAATAGGACAATGGATGGTCAAGATTGGATAATCTTAATAAGGGTCAGGATTGAAAGCTATCAATCCATGTTTGCAATTCTCACCAATGAAATGGTGACAATTGTCAACAAGAGGTTGCTTGAGAGGAGATGAAAGAAGCATTTAATGCTTGAGATGACATGAATGTTACCTTAGGAGGTAAGGGTTAAGGTTAGGTTAGGGTTATCCATTGGATAAAGATTTTACCCAAGGGGTAAACTCTTGTGCAAGGGTTAAAGGGATAACCAAGGTTAAAGCCATGAATGCTTGATGAGACCCTTGGGTTAGATGAGGGCTGAGTTAGAGAGAAAATCTCTAATCATGCAAGAAGGTTGAGTTAACCATTAATGGTTATGTAAGAGTCTTTAATGGTTTGGAAGACTTTGAGGGTTAACTTGTTGAGGACATAAAGCCTTTAATGGCTTTCAAAGACTTTGGAGACTTTGAGAAGTGACTTCTCTTTGCTTAGGAATGCGACAATATTTAGGAGATGGATTAGGCTAAATTAGAATTGATTAGAAGAATCTATAAGTGGGTTAAGGAGGCAAGTGGGAGGTGTAGGAAAATGCAAGTGGATGGAGGAGAATTTTAATTAAAATAAATTACTTTGTTTCAACAAAAATAGAAGCAACTTGCATAAATACAAGTGGGGGATTTAAATAAATAAATTAGATTTATTTACTTGCAAGGATCAATTTAATTAAATGTAAATTTAATTAAAAGGGGAGAAAGGGGAATTAATTAAATAAAGTGATTTATTTAATTAAAGGTTAGAAAAGGCTTAGGTGAACTTAATTAAATAAATCGAGTAATTTATTTAATCAAATAGATGAATGCAGAGAAATTCATCAAATAGAGGAATGAGGTTAAAATGAATATTAAATATTCACTTAGGAAAGTGGTCAAATTTATATGTCTACATTTTGCCCCTCTTTGAAGTGGCGTGTGTATACAAGTTGATTCAAAGAAAAATTATCGGATATGCTGTCAAAATTTGATCGATATGATGCCCCAGATTTGATAAATGATATTGATGATGCCCCCTCGGAAGATGAATCGAGGATTTGAAAAATTTGTTGATTTGATGAGCGTTTTTAAATTAATTGCATTTTGAATATTTTGACTGTGTTGAATGCATTTTAATTGATTCATCTCCCGAAAATGATGTTGATAAGATAAAAAATGAAAGAGTGAGGAGAATACATGCCTCACTTATTAACCTTGTTGACTTTTACCCTGTAAAAAGGTAAAAAGTGATTTGATTCTTATCATTTGCACATTTGTCTCCTTGTAATTGTGACATTTTAGCTTTGATGAAGATGCTAGTTCCATATGCTTCACACCGATTTGAGCGTGTTTGTCGATACCGGAGACCTGCCTCGTATGGCCCACCTGTAAGTGGTCCAAAACTTCCCACAGTTTTGATTGATTTTGCCTGTTTTGATCACGTTTTTTATTTTTTTGTTTAAATTTTATTGTTTTAGCGCGTAGGGGTTTTTGCATAGCGCATACGATAGACAAGATAGCACGTAGGGTAGTGTCCAAGTAGCTTTTTGTAGCGTGTCAGTAGGTTAGGTTAGTGCATAGATCGTGTTAGCACATAGGGTTGATAGGTTAGTGCACGGGGTAGGTAGAGTAGCGCGTCAGGTAGATTAGCGCATACTATTAGCAAGGTAGCGTAGTGGCGAAACTAATTAGCGCATAGGGGGTTTTAGCGCGTTTGAGGAAAAGAATAGCGCATAAGTAGCGACTTAGCGCGTAGGAGCCCTGTTTTAGCGCATAGAGTCCAAAAATGGGTGAAAAAAAGGTTTAAAAGAATGCGTCGAGGGTCAAATAGATTAGGTAGATGGCTTAGGGGTTGATAGGTGCCTGCTGAGTGTTTTGAGGTGGGTCTTAAGCCAATGTTTTGCCTGTTGTGATGATGTCCGATTTCGGATCTGATGATTTGGAGTCTGTTGAAATTGCTTTCAATACGGAGTGCCAAGCTGATTGATTGTTTTGATGAGGATCCTGATTTTGATTTTGATTTTTGCCTTACGATATGAATTTGATGTCCGACATGAGTTCCAATTCTTGATTTTCGATATGATTCTTGATTTTCGATATGGTTCGTGATTTTTGATATGGGTCCTGATTTTCGGTATGGGTCCTGATTTTCGATATGAATTTTGATTTTCGATATGGTTCTTTTGATTTGCGATATGGTTCTTGATTTTGGATATGGGTCCTGATTTTGGATATGGGTCCTGATTTTGGATATGGGTCCTGATTTGATGCTTGTGTTATGGGTCTTTTGATTGGCAATATGGATCTTGATTGCTTGTGTTATGGATATTTGATTGCTTGCGTTATGGATCGTTGATTTTCGATAGGGGTCCTGATTTGATGCTTGTGTTATGGGTCTTTTGATTTTTGATATGGGTCAGATTTGATGCTTGCATTATGGGTCTTTTGATTTTTGATATGGGTCAGATTTTCGATATGGGTTTTGATGTGATGCTTGCGTTATGGATCTTGATTTGATGCTTCATTGTTTCAAGTTGATTTTTTTTTTGATTGGATATATCGGATAGATGTGGGAACTGATGATGGACATTTGTTGTTTTGCAGGCATAACTTGGCGTACTTCAGTCGCGAGAGCGATTTATGAGACCATGGTCATTGATTCCTCGCTTATCACAGGCTGATAGAGATGTGATTGAGAGATGCGGTTTATCATCCTTACTAGACATGCCTCGATATATCATTAACTGGGGTTTGCTTACAGCTTTGGCAGAGAGGTTGCATAGTGACACGAACACCTTCCACTTAGGTACGGGCGAGATAATAGTCACACTAGAGGACTATTATCACATTTTGCGAATTCCTATAGTCGAGGCCTTGTTGCCATATGAGCAGACTGAGGAGGGTGGGATAGAGGCTCTCTTTCGCATCTTCCAGGATGATCGGATCAGTGGATATGAGATCCCCTGGCAGAAGTTCATGGATTTTGATTATGCTATGTTACCCTCGGTACTAGCAGGTTTCATTGGTGGATTTATGTGTCTTGACCGTAGGTTGAAGGGACTAGCTATGGGATGGGGATTGGTGTTGGAGGATATGGTCACACAGGGACCTAGGTTCGCATGGGGGTCCTTTATGTTAGCCCACCTTTATAGAGAGCTTCACCAGGTGGTGTATCTAGGATGCAACAATTTATCAGCGGGGGTGACATTATTACAGGTGTGGGCATGGGAGCACATTCCTGCAGTGAGGCCACTTGCAGACAGGGATAGGCCAGTTGGGCGAGCATATGCTTATGATTATATAGGTATAGTTGTCTAGCAGAAGCTGGGCAAACTAGACCATTGGCAGAGGGTATTGGATGACATCGATATAGTCATTTGGAGACCATATATGGATTGTGAGGTGTGGGTTGAGGACGGGCTAGAGATGCCCTATGTTTATATGTCGAGATACCTAATCGGCCAGACACCCTTTATCATCGAGCGATTTTTGCATAACTGTGTTCAACGAGAGTATGGGAGACAACAGGGGATGCCATAGGGAGCTTGCTTGTATGCTCGCCGGAGATAGGATGTGCCAGAGTGGGGACCCATTGTAGATAGTGTAGTGGCGGCAGAGGAGTATATGACACTGACAGGCTAGATTTGGGATTAGGGTCGTTGATGCTGGGATGACAGAGGAGTTCGCAACGTACTTCATGGCACATGCAGTGGCACGAATATCATATCCGACAGAGATGCTACCTGCTTTTGATGATGATGAGGATGAGCAGCTAGAGAGGTGAGGGGGAGTCAGATAGAGAGATGAGGAGGGAGAGGAGGTAGGAGATGGAGGTGGAGATGATGGAGGAGGTGGTGGAGGAGATGGTGTCGGAGGTGATAGAGGGAGAGGAGGAGATAGAGGGAGAGTAGGAGGGTTCATTCTTGGTGTTGGTGGGGTTGGTAGGGTAGGTGCAGTGCTAGCGGTGGTGGGCGGTATAGAGGATGTTAGGCGATCTATCTAGAGGAGGAGATCTGATGTTTTACCTCCACCTGTGCCTCAGATAGGGACAGGTATGGGTGGTACCATGACACAGGTACCCATTCAGATTAGGGTACCCACCCATCGACATGATTCACATATTAGAGCCCTACAGGTCATAGTGTAGGAGCTACAAGCACAGGTGCTAGCACAATAGTGCTAGATTACATAGATTATGGCAGAGCGGGATACAGAGAGAGAGAGCATCGGGGTCGGGCAGAGGATCTTGCTGAGAGATTGGAGAGAGCGACAGGTGGTGCCTTGATATGGGACACGCTGAGGGAGATATGGTACACGACCAAGGAGGTCGAGTACTACAGGCGTTTATATGAGGAGGTGGTCCCTAGAGATCACATAGCTCTTATCTATGCAGCCAACCGATCTGCTCATAGTCATACGAGGATAGAGAGTAGAGGTGTTATAGGGCCTGGCCGACGTGATCCACCTGGTGGAGATCCAGGGGCTAGGACATCTGCTGTGAGACCATCAGCCTCAGGAGATAGTCATACCTGAGAGACTTGTCTCTGTTGTATTTTGATCATTTTTATTGTATTTTGACAAACATGATATCCCTTGTACATTTCGACCATTTTTTAGAGATATAATATATATGGCACTGATTTGTTTCTGATCCACATGTGTTATTGATGATGATTCTATGATGATGATGTGATGCTTAGATAATGATGTTCTTGATTTTGATGATGATGTATGATTTATGATGAGATGAGTTTATGATGATGTATTGATTACTGTGATTTATGAGATGTATCTTAAAAAATGAGATGTATGATAATGATGCTGATGATGATGTATGATATAATATGCAACTAAATGCAAGATTAAAAATTATATACAACTAAATGCAAGCTTAAGAATGATATGCAGCTAAATGATCACTTTAATTATGTCGTTGTCATTCCTGTTAGTCACTTGTTTGTGCTATGTTTTTGTTTGTCATCATTGAGCTTTTGATACGTTGAAAGTTTATACAAGCATAATGGTATAATTGAACCATAATGACCTGAGTGAAACTTACATGGATTTTGATATTGCAAGATGACACAAGCATCGAGGTATAATTGAACCAAGATGACCTGAGTGTTGCTTGCATAAAATAGACAAGAGTTAACCATTTGTATACGCAAAGTGGAAAAATGTCTTCAATGACATGTTTCCAATCATGTCTCGAGACAATATTTGCACCGTATGAATGATTGCCTCACAGACAGAAAAATCAAAAATATCAGATTCCTTCGTTGCTTTCTCTAGCTCGATGCATCCTCGAGAAACTCAGGAGATCTAATGATTTCAAATTTTAAGATATAAAATAGTCAAAAATGTATGTCATATGTAAACAAATTATAATTCAAAGAATCATCCATCATGTGTGTGCAAAAGTTGTAGTTGGATAATGGTCTTGTTTTCTAACCCGATGAGCAGTTGTTGACATTGTTTCCTTAGCATGTTGCGATCCTTGATGTTTGTTGTCGAAATGGTTAAAGCAAGAGGAATGCTGCCCCTAGTCATAGATATCTATCGATGTGGATATACATGTTGATTATCAAGCCATGGTGGGATATGATATGGATAACTGTGTTTGGATAATCAAGGACAGTGACTACGCTAAGTATGTCCGAGATAATGCTACGTGAATAAGTGTTGAGCGATGGCCATTAGTTGAGACTTGGATGGATGTAAAAGATATGAGTACTGATAGATAGAGGAGCTGATCTCTCACAAATAGTGCATGTTGCCAAGTTTTCACTACTTGGTTTTATTGCACTTTTTTGTTTTGTTTTTTATTTTTTTTGTTATTTTCTGATTTTTTATTTTTATTATTTTTGTAATTTTTTTTTGTGCATTGGACAACTTAAGTGTAGAATTTCTTTAGATGGATGTTGTTGGTTGGTTCGTCGAGCATGTCCCCTTCTGAAGTTGTTAGTTGATAGGCACCTGATCCATAGGTTGATATGATGACAAAGGGACCCAACCAGTTAGGTTCAAACTTCCCCTTCTTTTTTCGATCTTCTTGATTTCTTGGATTTTCCTTTAGTACAAGATCACCGAATTTGAAAGCCCTAGGAATGACTATGATTGTAGCTTCTGCACATTCATTGCTGATATGCCTTGAGATGGTCATAGGCATGTTGTCGTTTTTCATCAAGAAGCTCTAGTTCATGCAATTTGTTGACTCGATACTCCTCATCTAGTATGAGGCCCTTCAAAGATACTATAAGATATGGAATTTCTACCTCAAGAGGAAGAATTGCTTCTGATCCGTACACCAATGAATATGTCGTAGCCCCTGTAGGTGTCCGAATTCTAGTCCTGTATGCCAAAAGTGTCGGATTGAGTTGTACATGCCAATCCTTACCCGCATCATTTATTGTTTTCTTAAGGACTTTCAAGATTGTTTTATTTGATGTTTCTGCTTGACCATTCCCTTGTGGGTAGTAAGGTGTAGAGAAGCGATGTTGGATTTTTAATCTTTCACATAGCTCTTGTACGTCTTGATTTTTGAAAGGATGCCCATTGTCTGTGATGATGGAACTGGGAATGCCATATCTACAAATGAGATAATTGAGAATAAATGAGGCAATATGTTTTCCAGTTACTGTGGTCATTGGGACTGCTTCAATCTACTTTGTGAAATACTCTGTTGTAGTGATAATGAGCTTGTGTCCATATGAAGAGGAAGGATGGATTTTCCCTACTAAATCAAGTCCCCACTGACAGAAAGGCCAAGATGTTGTAAATGTCTGCAGCTCTTGTGTTGGTGCATGGATAAGATTGCCATGAATTTGGCACTTAGAATATTTCTTTGCAAATTGATAAGACTCTTTCTCCATTGTCGGCCAGTAATATCCCATTCTCAGAAGTTTCTTGGTGAGAGTAGGACCACTTGAATGCGTGCCATAGATACCCTCATGAAGCTCATATAAGGCAGAGTCAGATTCATTACGATTAAGGCAACAAAGAAACATACCATCTAAACCTCGATGGTAAAGGGTGTCAGTAGTTAAGGTATAACGGTCGGCTTGCCGGATGAAGCTGCGCTTTTGGTTACGGGAGAGATCAAGTGGAAGAGTATTGTTCTTAAGATATTCATAGATTGTCCCGTATAGAGGGGAGTCCAAATCGGTTAAGGCATAGATGACTTGGGATGTAGAATTGTCATATGCTGGGGAAAACAATTGCTCTACCAGGAACTCATAACAACTCTCTTTCTCTGGAATTTGCAGTAGTGAAGCAATAGTGGCTATTGCATCGACCGCTTGGTTGTCCAACCTTGGTATTTGCTCGAAGGTGATGTGTACAAAGTACTATTTGAAATCATCCACCATTCTCTTATAGGGAATTAGTTTATCATCCTTTGTTTGATATTCATCGTTTATTTGATTGATGACTAATGGAGAATCCCCATAGACTCTCAATTATGTGATTCTCCATTCCACAACCATTTTGATTCCTGTGACCAGGGCTTCATATTCAGTGATGTTGTTGGTGCATGGAAACATCAGTCTATAAGATCGTGGAATTGTGTGCCCTTTTGGAGTGACGAACAAGATGCCAACACTTGATGCATGTTGGGTATAGGAACCGTCAAAGTATAGGGTCCACTGTTTGGGTGTGATAGTAAGGACATCCATGTTTGGAAATTCCACCTGCATTGATTGTTTATCTGGTAGTGGTGCTTCAACTAGTTGATCTGCAATTATCTGTCCTTTGATAGCCCAACGTTCTGTGTACTGGATATCAAACTCATTGAGAATCATGACCCATTTAGCCCATCAGCTTGTAAGAGCTGCTTTGTTGAGTAAATACTTGAGAGGATCAATTTTTGCTACTAGCTTGATTGTGTGAGCTAGCATCTAGTGGCAGAGCTTTTGAGAGGCGAATACCACAACTAAGCAAGCCTTCTCAATAAATGTATAGTTTAGTTCATACCCATTTAATGTTCTGTTAATGTAATATATAGCTCGTTCTTTTCCTTCTTGATCTTCTTGTGCTAGCAGTGCCCTCAATGATACTTTAGTTGTTGATATGTAGAGAATGAGCGACTTCCCTTCTATTGGTGGTACTAGAACTGGTGGATTCATTAGATATTGCTTGAGTTGGTAGAATGATTCCACACACTTGGCTTCCCATTTGAAAGGTATGTTCTTATGCAGCAGATGATTGAATGGTAGACTTTTATCTGCTAGTTGGGCTATGAATCGCCTGATAGACTGCAACTGTCCTTGTAGAGATTTGAGTTGGCTAATGTTCCTGGGAGGTGGCATCTCCATGATGGCCTGTACCTTCGCTGG